>NW_015167546.1:668357-719754 GCF_001447785.1 Gekko japonicus
AGGAGCTCATTAGCACAACTCATTTGCATATGCCACACCCCCTGACATCACCGGAAGTGTGTCAGAAGGCAACAACCACACACTCAGGCTCCACTGGACTGTTTTTGAGTGCTAGCTATTTTGGGGGGGGGGGGGAACGTGCAGATCTGTCCTCACAGAGGAGGGAAAGCTTGTAACTGAAGGCAGAGCAGGGGGAAGGCCTCTGCAACTTACCTGGCTGGTTCTTGCTCCTCATGGCCCGACTGAGGGCTGCTGGAAGCAGGGGGTGGGGCTTGTTGCATGTGCCCGCCCCCTGAGCTCCTTACTGCTGGAGCTCCGCTCCTGTGCGCTCCTGCAGGAAATGACCCCTGGTACCCTATCTTGTGCTCCCAGATATTTCTGTTCTGAAAATATATCTGAAAAATACCAATAAGGTTTTCTGGTCAGCGAAAATGGTATTTGGGATTCCAGAATACCAAATACTGATTACTAAAAAATCCCAGAAATATTTGTGAATATCAGATTTCCACTTTAAGTTTCCCCAGCCTGTTTTTTTTTTCTCCAGTTCCAAAGGGATACCTAGCAATAGTTGCCCTTTTCTGCACTTTTTCAATGCTATAATATCCTTTTTGAGTTGTGGTGACCAGAACTGTACACAGTACTCCAAATTAGGTCACACTATTGATTTATACAGGGGCATTATGATACTGGCTGATTTGTTTTCAATTCCCTTCCTAATAATCCCCAGCATAGCATTGGCCTTTTTTATTGCAGTTGCACACTGTTTTGACATTTTCAGTGAGTTATCTACTGATACTTATTGGATAATTATCACTGATACTTATTGGAGATTGAATAGAGTCATATTAATGTATTGCTATACCAATATATGCATCAGGTTCTTTGAATTACCAGCCTTTATTGAAAAAGAACCCCCCCCCCATTTAAATAAGTTTCTCGCCCTTTCCCTTGTGGAGATATGCTGTTTCCTTATTTCACCACAATGGAAGAAGCTAGAGACTCGCTTTTTTGGGGGGGAAATGAAAGCTGAGAATTCGGGAGAAATTATACATGTATTAGTATAATGGCATATCAATATTACACTATAAAACTATCCAACCACTAATTTTATTTTATTTTTCCTGGTGATAGTAAGAGGAAATGTCTGTTGTTGGGAAAATGGCAGCTGTGTGAGTGGGATCAGAAAAATCTGAATTTTCCCAACCACACAGAGGTCATCCAGGCTTCTTACTGTAATCTTTCTAAAAATGTGGGAGTTTGGGAAAGACTGGAGAAAACCTGTGTAAATCCAAGGATGTGCCTGGATGCAACTGTGTTACTGGGGGGAAGCGGGGGGGGGGATCCCACTGCCCACCAATTTCAAACTAATGGCAAATAGCCCATGTGCAAATGCCTTATGAGGCTGCAAAGAAACTGGTGGCTTGTTTGATCCATTTATTTCTACTAATCAAAGCACAAGTACCTAAATACAGCTTTGTAATATGAAACATAATGTTGTTTACTTTTGGCTTTGTGTTCATTACAATGGCTGGTTTTATTTATATTAAACTGATCAAGATATTGTTTTGTTTCTTTACTTATTAAATGCCGCTATTCCCCTGATGCCCAGAGTTTCATCTCCTTAATTCAGCCTCGAAAGACTCTTTAGTTAATGTATATTTGAGGTATCACTCTGCTTACAATGAACTGTGTTGAAAAGTATCATCAAGCCTTTAGCACAGAAAGAAATCAATCTAGTGATGGTAAATGGTCTGTGGTCTCACAGGGATAGGCTCATCTGTTAAAACTTTAAAGCCATACAAATCAAATATCCCTTCCCTTTGTAGAGAGCTTTATGTGGAATTAATGCATATTAACCCTTTAAACACCAGCATTTGCCAGACTGCCTGCCATGCTTCTGAATACTTGAAGATAATCTTTATGTTAACTTAAAACAAAATACATTTTTTAATGTAGATGAAAGTCAGGTGACAACGCTCTTTCCATAATTAAATGTATTTCATCAAGTGTTTGGATGATTCTGAATTCTTTAAATCTATCAAGTAGTTTGAAGAACTTTGTAACCCATTCCTTTGCATACCTGCATGTTCTGTGACTTTCAAGAGCTAGTTTGGTGTGCTGGTTAAGAGCAGTGGACTTTAATCTGGTTTGATTCCCCACTCCTCCACATGCAGCCAGCTGGGTGACCTTGGGTCAGTCACAGTTCTCTCAGAGCTGTTTTCTCAAGAGCAGTTCTCTCAGAGCTCTTTCAGCCCCACCTACCTCACAGGGTGTTTGTTGTGGGGAGAGGAAGGGAAGGAGACTGTAAGCCTTTTTGAGGCTCCGAGTGAAGGGTGGGGTATAAATCCAATTATTATTCTCCTCCTCCTCCTCCTTTTCCCATAGAATTGTAGCCAGCCCTAACCTATGCAGATCTACTCAAATGTAATTGCCAGACAATTCAGGAGATTTAGTCTTTGTCATTCCCTAACATATATGGGAATTCTGTATAAAGACATCAGAACTAAGAGCCAGCGTGGTGTAGTGGTGAGTCAGACTAGAATCTGGGAAACTCACATTTGAACCCCCAGTGTGCCATAGAAGCTTGCTGGGTGACCTTGGGCCAGTCATACACTCTCAGACCAACCTACCTCACAGGATTGTTGTGAGGAAAACTGAAGGAGAGGAGAACTATGTAAAGTTGCTTTGGGGTGAAATGGCAGTTTATAAATGAAATAATATTTTCCAGGGGTGGTAGAGACAACACTAGCCTTCGTCCTTCTCACCCTCTCCTATGGTCAAGCCTGGCATCCATTAAAGGTAGTGGTTTCACAAATGAACCTTGTACAGATCCTCACACCAGCCAGCTATATCAGTGGCAGCTGGCCCTTTAAGTATCAGGCAACCACTGACAGCAGACCTTTTAACTAGGGTTGCCAGGTTCACTTACCTGTCTGGTGAGGAGCTCCTGATGTCCTTCCGGGAGACTGGATGTAAGGTAACTTCACTCAGAAGTGAAACTCCTGATGTCCTTCCGGGAGACCGGAAGTGTTGTCGGGTGGCTTCACCTGGAGGTGATGTCATCATGTCAGAGACATTGGGGTGACGCTCTGGTTTCTAGGCAAAACTCTATGGCAAATTTGGCTTCAAACCATAGAGTTTTGCTCACAAACCAGCGTGTCACCCCTGACGTCCTCAACATGATGACATCACTACCAGGTGATATCATCACATTGGGGGCTGCACTTCCAGTTTTACTGGAAATCGTCCAGGAAGGTCAGTTGGGGGTGGTATTTCCCCCTGCGTGTCACCTGGTCAGCATGGGCAAAGCCCACAAAAGCGGGGGTTCCCTCGCCCTCAGGGGGGGACTGGGAACCTTACTTTTAAAAGCCAGATTTCTGACAATCAGCTGTTGGAAAGCTCCACCTGGGACCAGGGAAGGGAAGGAGTGGGGCAGAGATTGCTCAGAAGACACTGTTGGTCCATCCTTATTGGCCCCTCACTATTGGCCATGCCTCAATAGAACTTCTGGGTAGAGGGAGGCTACTGGGCATAACCCAGGCCTGGCTGGGACCTTCAAAAGTCATGAGGGCAATGGTTAGTGAAGACAGAGCAATCCTAACTGGCAGCTCAGAAGAGAGCAGAGATAGAGAACAGAAGATGGAATAGGGTGGTGATCAATCAATGTCATCTCTATCTAAGGCCTTCAGGCAAATTGGGCCCTTGTGCATGATGACTGAGGTCTAAGATCTTACATAGCATCCCAGGCCCAACTCATGCCACTGCCCAATAAAAATATACTTTTGATTTTTGGAAGGCAACTCTCCATTTCTGATCTGAGTAACTGAGATGCTGGAAAACATATGTTCTAGCTAAGGTTCCCAGGTCCCTCCTGGTAACCAGCAGGGAAAAGAGTTACTGGCAGTGGGGTGGAGGCCTAGGATGGCATCCCTGTGACATAGTTAGCAACATATCTGTGCTAGCAATTTCCAATGAGTGATGGAAGTGATGTCATCACATCATTAGTGACATGAGACATGCTGATATCGGAGCAAAACTCTATGGTAGAAGCCATTTTAACCATAGAGGTTTTGCCCAAATACCAGAACATCCCACACCACCAGTAATATGATGACATCACTTCCAGTGCACACTAAAAGTAATGTCACTGTGTTGCCAGTGATACTGCTGAAATGCTGGCCTAGGCCACCCCCACTACCAGTAAATACCCCTGCCAGCCAGCTGATTGGTGGGGGGTAGGGCCCCGGGGATCTCCCACCCTGGTGGGGGCCTATCAACCCTGGCTCTAGCCTTCATAAGTACTAAAAAGTGACCCACAAAATGTTATCAAAGAAACTGGAGGAAAACCTGTCTCTACTCTGTTCTTACTTTCCCCATATAGATGAGCATAACGGCATTTTCCTGGCTGTTCCCACTGTCAGCATAAAAGCACCAGCTGTGTGGTTGTTCTGCTATTTCTTCTAGTTTGTGGCATACCATTATTGCATATAATTGCCTAGTTACTGTAGTTGCTATGTAGCCAGATCTTGGGCATGCTTACCGAGGAATAAGTTACAATGAATATAATATGGTTTAGTGCCAAGAAACAACATGAGCAACAAGAACTGTAGTTGCAAAACTTCATGAGGCATGTGATGGTTACCTGTTTACACTGAGAGCTTCTGCTTTCTCCTGGACAGGAGAACCACAGAATATTCCATCCTCAATGCAAATTCCAACTGAAGTCATTAATAACAGAGGGCCTTGGAGTTTTGCCTGAATAGTAATTAAAGATCTCTTTACAGAGATCAAAAGGCAAAAAAAGGTACAAACGAAATTAGTTAAGGTGGAATGGAGTTTTGCTTGTAAACAACTTCATCTCTATTATGAGGACAGTATGCCATCTATCAGCATTTAAAAATAAAGTGAAAGATAGCAAGGAAAGGAAACCCCCTTAAATTGATTAGCCAGAATGGGGCTTTTGATGTCAATCTTGTGGGACTCAGTGTGTTTTTCATTATTTCAGCCATAAAACATTTCAAATTAAAGGAGTGGTTGTCATGGATGGGCTTATTATAAAGCACTAAAGTCCGGAATTGAATTATTTTATGATAACCACGTATCCTAGAATAACCTTTTTCACTATTATAATAAAAACAAGAGATCTTTATAATGTGGGCAAAGTATGTTTTTTTTTTAATGTTTGGAGAATTTAAAGTGGCAGTTCAGAATGCAATTTGAGCTGAGTGCTGTGGTTCATGCAGATTAAACAGCCTACTTAGAATGACAATAAGACAACCAACTCAAATTATTCTTCAATCTAAGGAGGGTTTTTTTTTAAAAAAAAAATCTGGCATAATGAAGACCAGCTTTAAAAAAAATCGGAACTTTACCTATGCATCAGGGGTTTTTTTTGGCAAATTGTCTTATTTTTTCCATTAATACATACAATACAGTGCAATCAGACACACTCATGCATGCATGTTCTCACACAGCCCAGTGGGGGTCCTCATTCCCCTCACACACATCTCATTACTGTGCTCTATAACCAGTTGTCTAAATAAAGAGTGGACATACCAGTCAATCTTTGATTAGAAATAAACACTATGATTTTCAAAAAGTCTTTTTTGCTCATCTAAGTCTATGTTATCAATTCATTTTGTGCGTGTATATTTTCACAAGCCTTATGGGAGTTGTAGTCCCTACCCCCAGTGATTTAATTACTTGACCATTTAAGTATCCATGATTCTGGCAGAGAATTGATTTCATCTGCTGCATAGTTGCAAAAGCAACTGCAAGGTTGAAGGAAAGGAAACTCCACCACCACATTTACTATGTTGTCACAAAACTGTTCATCAACTGCTCAAGGCAGACAGCAGTGAAGCAAGGAGATTCAAGGCTCAGTTCTTGAGTGATTGTGGCTATCAAAGTTCATGACACCTCTAAGTATGACTATTTTTGCATAATCTCAAACTTACTGTTCAGAATACAGACCTTTATAGAGGCTAGCAGATGATGGGAAAAATTTTGTAAAGGTATAGGTAGATGAATTTTTTTAAAAAAAGTTTTCTCATTGCGTTGTTTATCCATACTGAGACACTCTTTTCACACTGAAACGAACAGACAAGCATACTAAGAAATGAAATACTGCTTCAGTTTATCAGTCTTCCCCCATCTGCTCCCCCCGATGCACACACACGTATACAGATCTTCTTGCTACTGTTGCTGCCTCCTCTTCCTCCTCCCTTAGAAAAAGTTAATACGCACCCCATGTTTGGGTGGTTGAGATGGAAGCAAAGTAGCTTTTTTCCATATCAGGCCCAGACTGTGCAGTGCTTTCTCACCTTTTTCTAAAAAAGCATCTACACATATTTTCAAATTAAATGGAGGCATGGAAACTTTATTGCCCAAGAACATTTACTAATACTCTGTGTGTGTGTGTGCTGATCTCCCCTCCTCTTGTTATTACATCTGCAGCCCATATTTCTAACCTCTGGGGTGGTGAATATTCCACTAACCAGCATAATCAGTGGCTAGAACTGGAAGGAACTTCGTGTCTTCACAAAATTCCCAAAATATTAGAAAAATGTCAGACGTTCTACTCAAATTAACATATAAGGAAATTAAATGGAGGAAAACAGCTGTTCTTGGAATGACTGTTATGAGAAAGTGGTTGACTAAAAACATTTCAAGAGCTCAGAGACTAATTTTCAAAAGAACAAAAATGTAAAAAGAGGGTGAACAATCACAGAGGCTGGAGCATACAAAGCAGCAACAAGTCTGAATAAGGCTCTCCTTACATTGTTACCATTAATTCACGAGTGGTATCTCTTGAACAATGGGTGTCCTTCTACTTTCTTCTGCTCTAAACAGTATCAAATAACTATGAATTAAAAGGCAGGATTGATGTAACAGTCTGTTATTTATATGGAAGAGCAGTCTTAATAGGGACTATGCGAAAGCTAAAATCCAGTGTTGCATTACCAAAGAAGCCCTAAAAGGAAATTTAGCTTTAAACAGACATATTGCTAATAGGATTTAGTTTGTTTCTATCTAGACAGAATCTATGACATGCTCATGTCTGTCTGTACTGTGAACTGTTGTATATTTGCTCTTCAGCAATTGTTTTATGACGGCTTTGCAGCAGAAAGGCTTCTTTTCAGTTTTTCCTACTCTCTTCTGTTGTACTCAGAATCTGTAACAGATCCAAACAACTTGATCTAGAGCCTAGCCTGTTCCTAAGCTGCTTTGGTTAATACTTTATATTTAAGCACAAAAGCGAGGAATGTTGTTCCATTCTCACAGTCTAATAATAACTGTTGACGCAGATGCTAATCAACATCAAAGCACCCATGGAAACATGTAGACTGGAAAGCATGGTTGACATCCTCCAAACCTTCTAGATCAAGAGGAGGAGAAGGTCTCTGTCATGACCCCCAGGGGGTTACCACCTTCAGCTGCCACCACTCTGGACTTCAGGCTCCTTGAGAAGGCCCAGAGTACCCTCCCAAGCCCATCCAAAATGCCCCTTTTAAGCTGAGAAAATATAGGCATGATGACCAGGCAGACAACATTAAACAAATGGTTTATTAACACAGTAATGGGGCATTGAAAACAAGACATGGTGCTTAAAATATATAACAGCGTTTAAAGGCAAAATAATCAAATCTAACGTGACTACCTATTTCACTTAACTAGTTACTATTTCAAGGCCCATAGCTCTCTTGTACCAGGCCTGTTCCTGTACTCACTCTGTCCCAAGTGAGGGATCTTTTCCTCAGACCAGACTGCCCCCTCATTTTAGCTCTGTGAGAGATGAGACCACAGAAGAGAAAGAACACAGTTTCATGGCCCACAAAGCTTAACTTCCATTCCCTCACACAATCTCTGTACACTGATTGGCTACAACCATTGCTAAGTATTGTGGGGATTGTAGGCTGTCTGCTCTCCACTCCCATACAGGCCTCTAGGCCTTTCTCCCAGGCCTACACAGATCATGACAGTCTCCAATTAGGAACATGTTACCCATGGGGGCGTGGCGTGGCATCACACAAATCAAGATGGACGCCTAAGCCAGGAGCTCTCTCCCAACCTACCCAAATCAAGCAGAAAATCGCTGAGAACATTACTTAAATTTACCAGCAAAGTAATCTAATAAAAGACCATCAGATCAACGATCATTTCGCCACTGAATCCCAACCAGTAAGCCCATATTTTACATAAAATAAACATCGACATCTGAGTCGGGGCGGGAATCCCAGCAGGGACAAAATGGCAACCGGAGTCGCTGAAGATCTCACTGAGACCATCGAGGATGTGGAGATTCTTTCTCCCCTCACAAAAATGGACTTAGTAGAAATGGAAGACAGAATTTTGATAAAACTAAGTGCTTTACTAAAACCAATCCAAGATCAACTGGGAGAAATAAAAAAATCTATTTCTGATACAAAAAAGAAGGCTGAATGCTGAGAACCTTAATTTACAAAAAGAAAATGAATATTTGAACAATAAGATTTTAACTCTTGATATAGAACTACATAGGAATAATATAAAGCTTCATAGATTCCCGAAACAACTAAATAAAGAGGAAGAATTAAGTGACTTTATGGCAGGATGGATGGCAAACATTTTACAGCTAGGAGACGACATGGTTCCTGTCATAGTAAAGGCATTTCGTATGAGATCCCCTAAAAATCCATATAGAAAGGGTCTAAGGGACATTGTAGTAACTGCATTAGATTATAGAGTCTGCAAACAAATCATGGCAACACCTAGAGAAAAAGGTTTTTTTGAATATGAAGAACATAAGATTAAAGCCTTCCCAGACCTTCCTCCAGAAGCCATAGGCAAAGGACGTGACCATTCAACTCCAAGATGCCAAAATAAAATATAAATGGACTGGTGCTGCTACAATACAGGTTATCTACAAAGGTGACAAACTGCAAGCGAACAACCTAGATTTATAATTTAAAATGTTGGAAAAACTGGGTCTGAAGGTGGAAAAAATGAGGCAAAAAACAACAGAGCGCTCCAACCTACACAAAAGAAAACTGCTTTTCTTAGCCACACCACCGAAAGGAAGCAAAATCCCAGTATCAAATACAAGACGCTGCTAAAAATGCCAAATTATATTTGCAAACTATGCCAAAAGAATTTTGATGGTATGTTGAAAAAGGCTTAAAAATTAGGTATAATAGCCTAAGTTGGAGAAATATTAAAAAGTTAACAGATATAGATAGCTTAGGAAGTGGGTGGGAATGAGGGGACAAATTTTGTCAGGTTATATATATATATAGTAAGTATACCTTATATAGAGTCAGGACTCTCCTGTCATCTCACAATTATTTGTAGGGCTCTTTAGGTATTGCAGTTGGGTTTTTTTGTTTTTGTATTTAGTTCTGTTAAGCAGTAACTGCTAAGTTAATTCAGAAGTATTTAGTTAGGAACATGTTACCCTTGTGCTGGGACCTGTTTTGTTTAACACTTTTATCAATGATTTGGATGAAGGAATAGAAGGAATGCTTATTAAATTTGCACTTTATACTAAATTGGGAGGGGTAGCAAATATGGTAGAAGACAGAGTCAGGATACAGGATGATCTTGATAGGCTGAAAAACTGGTCTAAAAGACATTTAATGAATTTCAGTGGGGATAAATGTAAAGTTCTGCATTTAGATACCAAAAATCAAATGCATAATTATAGGTTGGGGGAGACTTGTCTTGGTGGTAGTATGTGCGAAAAGGATCTAGGGGTCTTAGTAGACCGTACACTGAACATGAGTCAACAGTGTGATGCGGTTGCTAAAAAGGGAAATGCAATTTTGGGCTATATCAACACAAGTATTGTGTCCAGATCACGAGATGTGATGGTACCACTTTGCTCTGCTCTGGTTAGACCTCACCTAGAGTACGGTGTTCTGTTTTGGCCACCACAGTTTAAGAAAGATATAGACAAGCTGGAACGTGTCCAGAGGAGGGCAACAAAGATGGTGAGGGGTCTGGAGACCAAGTCCTATGAGGAAAGGTTGAAGGAGATGGGTATGTTTAGCCTGGAGAAGAGACGACTGAGAGATGATATGATAACCATCTTCAAGTACTTGAAGGGCTGTCATATAGAGGATGGTATGGAGTTGTTTTCTATTGTCCCAGAAGGTCAGAGTTGAAATTAACGGGTTGAAATTAAATTAGAAGAGTTTTCGGCTAAACATTAGAAAGACATCCTGATAGAGCAGTTCCTCAGTGGAACAGGCTTCCTCTGGAAGTGGTGGGCGCTCCTTCTTTGGAGGTTTTCAAACAGAGGCTAGATGGCCATCTGACAGCAATGCTGATTGTGTGAACTTAGGCAGATCATGAGAGGGAGGGCAGGAAGGGTTGCCTCAGTGCTTAGTTCTTGTGGCCCTTTCTTATATGCCCAGGGAAATGCTGATTGCCAATTTGGGGTTAGGAAGCAATTTTTCTCCAGGCCAGTTCGGCCAGGGATCCTGGAGTTTTTTTGTCATCTTCTGGGCATGGAACAGCAGTCATTGCGGGTATGGAAGGGGAGGTATTTGTGAATTTCCTGCTTTGTGCAGGGTGCTAGACTAGATGATCCTGGAGGTCCTTTCTATGATTTCTTCCCCTTATAAAAGCTAGCTTTGAGTCCAGTGACATGCTAGAGATCAACACAATACCTGATGAAGGGAGCTTTAACTCTCCAAAACCTATTCCTCAAAAAGCTTTTTTGGTGTCTAAGTGCTAGTAGACTTGAACCTAACTCTTCTACTGCAGACCATCACAGCTATCCCTGAAACTATCTCCCTTATAAGTAACCAATCAGTTTCATATTATAATAATCAGAAACATTGTGTCACAGTGAATAAAATGCTGGATTTGGATATAGGAAATAGAGATGCTACTGATGCTCACATACTTCTTATATTTGGAATAAAAGCTTCAGTGACTGCAAATTGAGTGTTACAGTCCTCCAGATTCTTCTGTGTCCAAGCCAGACAATAATTCATAATCCCCTCTCCCATGTCCAGATTATCTTTTTCTGCCAGACAAATAAAAATAAAGAAAATAAGAGCTTGTTCCTCTCCCCCAGTATCTTGTCATTTTACCTGTTTCATCAGTTACTGACAGTGCATTCCAAAGCAGAATGTCTAAGCTCATTGACATCAATTGACTTAGAAGCATGTAAATATGTTTAGGATTGCTCTGTGAGTCCCTGAACACACACTTGGAAATGTATTTCCCAGGATGTCTAACATCAGCATTTCCCAGATTACACTAGATGGTTCAGGCAGTGATTAGAAAGAAGAGAAATGGAAGAAGGGAGGCTGTTACATCTTTCCACTGTAACAGCAATTAAGTTTGGTTGGGACTGGGGACTGGTACTTGAAGATTACCACAGTTTTCCCAATTATGTCATCAGGAGCACCATCAATTCCTGTTGTGCCCCCCCTCCCCACCCAAGCATTCAGAATCAGGCTTGGGATGCCACATCTCACATACCAGTCTATTGACACATAGCTTGGTTTATCCAACTCTGTCAGAAGACAGTTGCTTCACTCCAGTGAACACAGGTACTGGTCTTTGCTCTTCTAGCCAGACAACGATTGATTCCCTCAGGGATCAAAACCCACTGTCTTTAGCCTCGAAGCCAGGTTTGCTGAGGCAACACTTTCCAGAATGGAAAGAAACCCGCCAAGGAAGCCAGAGTTTGGGGAGGGGAGAGGCCTCAGCTGAATAGAATGCCATAGGGGCCTCCCTCGAAAGCAGTTATTTTCTCCGGCGAGGGGGGGGAAGAGATTTTTTGTCTGGAGTTCAGTTGTGATACCAGACAACAGAGATCATTGTTGCCAGTCTACAGGTGAGTTGAGAAGAAGTAAACAACTGTGATGTATTATGCCCAAAAAGTCTCCAAAGACTAGAAATCTCTTTTTCCAATATTCAGTTTACTGGAACCAGTTCGAATGCCATCAACACCAATGAACCATACATATTATATCTCATTTTGTGTATAACTTTATCAAAGTGGGTAGCATTGAAATACAATATTAATCCATTTGACAAATTCTCTAGTAGTATCTCATAGTGACACTCATCAAATCCATTCGATGAGATATTATATCATGAGGAGATGGAATGCTGAAGTCAGAGGGGCAGATAAAGTTAGGTTGATGGTTGGCTGGGAAGGAGATAGGGTTGCCAACTGCAGGTTGGGATTTTCTGGAGATCTGAGGGGTAGAGCCTGGAGAGGGTGGGGTTTGAGGAGGGGTAGGACCTCAAAAAAGTACAATGTCACAGACTCCACCCTCCAAACCAGCCATTTCCTCCTGGGTAACCATTGTTGCCAATCTCTAGGTGAGGGCTGGAAATCACTCAAAATTACAAGGGCTCTTCAGATGGCAGAGATCAGTTCCCTTGGAGAACATGGTGGACTCTGTGTCATAGCCCCTGCTGAAGACACCATATCAAATTGACTCTGAGTGCCCAAGGCTAGGGCACCTGCCCAGAGCCTGTTTTTACAGCTCATTGTATTTATTTACACAACGGGCCCTATTCCTAGTCTATGAATAATCCCCATTTGAGTAAATTACATGCAAAAAGTAGTTATAGGTGGCTGATATGGATTGGAGCTACAGCGCTGGGAAAGGAGCCTAACTCTTTGCAAGATTTTTAAGTAATCAGGATCCTCCGCCACTCCCCCCTGCCCGACGCGTCACCTCCAGTCACTAAAGTCATGGAAGCTGGGAGGGAGCGCGTGCCACAGGGGTGGCTCAGAGTGCAGGTAAAGAGCTGCCCCTCGGCGCCTCTAATGTGCACCCTCTGTAGCTCCCTTAGAAAAACTCCTGTGGGGCTTGTTGGGGGGACTTGGGCGGGGGGAGGTAGGTGGTTTTTAAAGCAGGCACACGTGGGCTGGAGTACAGAGACCAGTCCTGTGGTTAAGAGAGGGTGGATGGTAAGGAAGAGAAGCTGGCAGGAGCTGGGGGAAATTTGGCTGTTTAAAGGGGAGGGGGATGAAGGATTCCACTTCTCTGGAGTGCCCAAGGAGCTCAGTTGTCGGGCAGCCAGACTGGAGGCAGCACAGCGTGCAGGTGGCGAGTTGAGGCACTTCGGGGACAGCCCGGGAGGGAGGTGGCCCAGAAGAAATGTGTGGGGGCCAGGCCCCACGTTAGCTATGGGCCTGATGGGCTTCCTGGGAGCCAGCCTCCTGCTTTCTTTAGAACACATATGTATCAGCAATAGGGTTACCAGTCTCCAGGTGGGGCCTGGAGATTTCCCACTTTTACAACTGTTCTCCAGCTGACAGAGCTCCCCTGCTACTGAGGCCTTCTCCCTGCTTACCAAGAGATTACTCTTGACAGGTGAGTCTCCCTGGGATCACTATGCTTGTCTTCCCTGGCTGTTTCCACCACTTTGCTGCTGCCACAGCCCTCCAGTGCTATATTGCTGGGTCATATGGGTCATATGGGTATGGAGAGGGTTTTTTCCCAGTGCTATATTGCTGGGTCATATGGGTATGGAGAGGGTTTTTCCCCTGTCCTGCCAGTGTTGCTACAGTAGCCTGGCCTGGTTCTAGCACTAATGGTGGGCAGGGGGGGGGCTCCTTCAGCCGTGACTTCACTGCAGCCTCCTGGCCAGTAGGTAAGTGCAGGAAGGGCTTTGCCAGCCCTGATAGGGCTATATCTAATCATTCCCAGTTCACATGTCCTGGTGCCTGGGTCTGGAATAATTCTACTTACAAACTGCATTTTCTGGATCTGAAAAGTGCTTGTGGTAAGCCTATCATGAAAGGAGAACAAAGTCTGAGTCCAGTGGCACCTTTAAGACCAACAAAGTTTTATTCAAAGTATAAACTTTTGTGCGCAAGCACACTTCGTCAGACACCACTTGCACACGAAAGCTTATACCTTGAATAAAACTGCGTTGGTCTTAAAGGTGCCACTGGACTCACTTTGTTCTGCTGCTTCAGATCAACATGGCTACCCACCTGAATCAATCGTGTAAGGGACTGTGATTAGAGATACTGCAAACTTTGTCATGAAAATGAATTCCAAGTGAACTTAGCCCGCTTAGCTCTCTCAAACAGAATTAAGGCAAGGTCCTGATTCAATCACCTTGATGGTGCTTGTCAAAGTTCATGTTGAACAGCTTTGAGCCTGTGATGCAGCAGCTTATTTTACAGGGCTAGGTTTTTATTTACATCATTTATATTCCACCTTTCTCACAAAAACTCAAGGCATTGTGTGGGAGTGTTAAGTGCTCTTAAGTTCCTTCTTACTAATGGCGACCCTATGAATTAATGACCTCCACAGCATACTATTGTTAACAGCCTTGCTCAGGTGTTGTAAACTTCCCTTATTGAGTCAATCCATCTCATGTGGGGTCTTCCTCTTTTCCTGCTGCTTTCAAATCTTCCTAGTGTTATCATCTTTTCCAATTACTCTTGCCTTCCCATAATGTGACCAAAGTATGATAGCCTCTGTTTAGGAATTTTAGCTTATAGGGATATTTCAGGCATGATTTGATCTAGAAACAACTTATTTGTCTAATGGCAGAAATGGTATAATGGTGTAAATATAAAATCAAGGCAAATTTTATTTTTAAAAATGGTGACCTTGGCAAGCAGTTCAGATGGAGATTGACAACCAGCACTGTGCTTTCTAACATGTGGAAAAGCAGTGTAATTATGTGAAATAGACACACAAATTTGTACACAAATGACCTGCTAGACAATTGGTTTCCTGTTCATCACTGGCAAGCAGGTTGTGAGCCAAACCAGTGAGTTCTTAAGCATCTCTGTTGTAATCAATAAGATGGAACAGATGGCATTTGGGCTACTGAATCCCAAGACACATCAAAAGAGTTTTCATGGGTGTGGATAAGTGCAGTCTATATTCAGATAATCAGCTTACCATTAGTACATTTCTGAGCCCTAAGTGAAAGCACGGAAGCAAGCTTGCAATGAGCACAAAGGCCGTGTGACTTTGCCTTCAGAGTTTGCATTAAAACAAATCTAGAGAAAAGGCCATGAGATCAACCAATCTCTGAACCTGGTGGAGTCAATCAATAGTGATTTTCTTCTCAGTGTGTACCACAGTGTCCCTGAATTTTGCAAAGAGTCCTAGGGGGAAGACATCCTTGTATTTGTTATTAGGCAGAATTCTCCCACACCCACATGAATTCATCCTTAATTATCTGCTGAAACTCATAAAAGAAAAACCACATCAGATCCTCCTTAGTGCATAACTCCTTATTAAATACAAAACCCCAAATACCACAAAACTTAAAAGAAAGCCAGCAAAATGTCACAATGCTAATGTACTGTGAATGTGAATGTTACAACATATGGAGAGCAAGTATATAAAACAGCAAGACTTGCAGATCTAAAATTAACACACTTCAGGCGCCTGCAGAGATCAGAGTGGACTTCAGAAAGAACACACTGATTAAGCTAAGAGGCTCTAATGAACACTGTGGACATACAAACAAACAGTGTTTCTGCCATGCTCAAGAGGAAAAGGTTCTTAGTTTAATCTTACGTTTGTGAGCAATAGAAGCAATCCCAGTGATGGTTCACAAACACTGAAGTGAATAAGTTCAAAAATGAGACTGAAATCCAGAGAACAATGAGCAAGTAGTGCTTATGCTATCCAGAAATCCCCCAAAAGTGGGCTCAGGGCAGGTCACAACAGTAAAGTTACAAAACCATTAAAAACAAGTATAACACATGAATAGTTAAACCAATTAAAAAGGCAGGTAATACAATAAATTCATAAGGTCCAACAATCCTAAATGGCTGGAAGCAACTAGGCCATGTACCAGGAAACAGGAGAGAGCTTATTAATGTGGGCAGCATACAGTTGGAAAGCATCAGCAAGGGAGGCCAAATAATTGGGTGCCCACCACAGAACAGCTCCATTTTGCAGGCCATGTGAAACTGTAATAGGTTTCACAGGCTCTGATCTCAGATGGGAGCATGTTCCACCAGGCTGGGGCCAAGCTGGAAAAAGGCTAAGTGGACGTCCTTTGGGCTGGGGACAACCAGTAAATGATGTTCTGCCAAGCACAAGGCTCTCCGGGACACATATGGGAAGAGGCAGTTCCTTGGATATGTCAGTCTTTATAGGTCAATACCAACACCTTGAAACAGATCCAGTACTTAATTGGTAGCCAGTGCAATTGGCATAGCACTACCTGAATGCACGCCCACACAGACATTCCAATCAGTAGGCATGTTGCCACATTTTGCACTAGCTGGAGTTTCTGGATTAGTTTCACCTGTAAGCCTGTATAAAGTGAATTACAGTAATCAAGCCTGGAAGTGACCATTGCATGGGTACTGTACCCAGGTCCTGGGGGGAGAGAGAGGGAATAAGTTGCCTGATCTGCTGTAGATGGTAAAAGGCTGACCTGGCAACTGTGGTGAACTGGGCCTCCATAGAAAGTGAGGCATCCAGAGTCACCCCTCGGCTCTTCACCTTCTGTGCTGGCAACAGTGGTGCCCCACCCAGGGCAGGGAGCCTGATTCTGGAATCTACCCCCCCCCGGGCTCAGGTACAGGACCTCCATCTTCGTTGGACTTCGTTTCAACTGACTCTGCTGTAGCCACCCAGCCATGGCTTTTATGCTGTGTTTTTTTCTGATAAATATTCACCCTCGGGCTCCTTCGGCAGGGAGGGCGAGGTATAAATCAAATAAATAAATAAATAAATAAATAAACATGGCCTCCACAGCCCTGTCCAAGCTCTCTGGGGTGGACTCCAGGTGGCCATCCAACAACAGAAGCAGAAAAGGGTAGTTAAATACTAGTCATGCAAAGAAGGAACAGAGCAAGACAGAAGATATTTGAGGTAGCAACATCAGTAATCTAAGAACAATTCTGAAGAGTTATAGCTTCATATTTTATTTTATTTATTTAAAATACTTATATGCCCACTTTTCTTCTAACCAAGCCATAAGGAAACATAACATTCATTGAACCTGCTAAAGGGGATCTCCTTCACATCCTGTCTTTTATCTTTTTTTTTGTTCCCATGCTTTTTAATGATGCTGAGTACTCTAAATGGATTAGGCCATAGTTATTCATGCCCTCATCACACCTGGGTCTCTGTGTGGTTGACTTTGAAGATTGTTTGGAAACTATAATTGGTACAGAATGCAATTAAAAGATTATTGACAAATTCCAACTACAAACTGGCTCTCAATGTGTCTCTGAATCCAGATGAGATGTTATTCATTAGTATCTTTAAGGTCTTTGGTTTTAGGACTAAGAATTCCAAAGTAACATCTTGTTCCATACATTTCTGTCTTTGCCTTGGGATTGACACCTAAGAGTCTCTTCTGCCTCTCTCCTCTTTTTGGAAATGAGTAGCAGCTAGGAGCACAGTTGTGGCACCTCAGCTTTGGAATACCCTCTCCTTAAGCACTCATGTGGCACCAGATTTGTTGTCTTCTGGTATAGGATAAATATTTTTTCTGTTGGTGAGTAGTTCCTTTCCTCCATTATGTGCAATGTTTCAATTTTAGGTATGCCGTTTTAAATTCCTCCTGATGAGTTGCTCATTCAAATGTGTCCTGTTGTGTTTAATTTAATTTTCTCAATTTTTAATATTTTGATGTTTATGAAATTACTGTTGTGTAGGGGTTGTTGTGATTTTTAATTATTTTAATATATTGTTAGATCCCCTTACAACCAGTTTGACATTTGAGAGTTTGAGTTTAAGTATTTAAATAAATATACAGGACTCTCTCTCAACCTCCCAGTCATCAGGCACTTGATTCATTGGGAGTTAAATTCTTCAAATATAAAACAAAGTATGTGGTCTCTGCGTACACTACCCAATCTTGGTCATGAGTCCTTTCAGAAGGAAAAACATACCTTATATTTGATCTTTGTATACCACCATAAAACAATTTTCAATACATCATGTATGTTTACAGTGAATCCCTGAAATAAAATGCTCATTCTTTCTCATCATAAGCTGACTCAAGTGTGATAGTAATGACTGAACAATGAAAAAAACACCAAGGTGCACGGAACGCTGTTGATCTTTGTATACCACCGTAACACAATTTTCAATACATCTTGTATGTTTACAGTGAATCCCTGAAATAAAATGTTCATTCTTTCTCATCATAAGCTGACTCAAGTGTGACAGTAATGACTGAACAATGAAAAATGTATTTTGTAACTACGGTATAACAGATACCATATGTAATGTCAAAAGCTTTCACAATGGTGTGTTTCTGAAATACATAACCACCATTTCTAATAAGCCATTCCTCAAAGCAAATTGTATCAGATACTCCAGCAGGTGTGGAGTCCCACCACAACTTTAAAAGTTCAACTGAACTTTCTTATGGACATACAAACAACATTTCAATAATGCAAGCTGTTGTATTCATTCTTTCTGTTATGTTATTTGCTGGTGTACCTGTTGCCTTCATTACATGGTACAATGTATTTCATCCACTTACAGTATCCTGTCTTCACAATTGCTCCTTTTCTTGTTGTTTCAGCAAAGATTGCTGTTCATGCCAAAGTTCAATTACTGTTCTCTTAGTGCATGTCTACTGGTCATTATCCTTTTAATGAGAGTGAGCAGAATAACTAATTCTTGTGATATATATTAGCTGCAGCTGGTTTGATTTCTGGCTGTATTCCTTTCTCCTCCATTATTTTTCTTGGTTGCATTTTCCTTTAACAGTATGACAAGATGTGTGAAAATGCAACCATCCAACCCAGAATGTCAGGTGATCAAAGTGGCCTGTTCTGATTGCTGGAGTTAGTTTGTATAAGAAAGTTTGGCATCCATGCACTGGCAGCACAAGGTAACAGTGATAAAAGGGATTTCCGTACCACTTGCTTCTCATTGTATTGCGTCTGCAGATGTCAGTTTGTACTGATGTCTCTTTTCATTTCACCACCCCCTACTTGCTGATAAAGGCCATTGGTGGCTTCATCTCTTTTTCGTTTTGGAGAGTATTGTTGGAGGGTGTATGATATAGTAACTGCACTGAAGCTAAGCTGGTATATATCTGGTCCATGCCTGGAGGGGAGACTTTTCAGGAGCAATATCGTGCTACATTCATTTCTGTCACTCAAGAAGAAAAATGGATTATACATGAAACAAATAAATGCTGCCCCATCCTTGAAGTTCTGCCAGTCTGACAGCATAAGCATGATGTCTTTTTCTGAACTTCACCCTCTCCACCAATTTTTGTTGTGTTTTAAAATATATTTAATCTTTCTATATGCCCCTATAGAAAGATAATTATTTTGCAGCAGAATCTGCTATTCTCATGAATACAGCATTGTGGTTGAATGAAGAGGTTATGCAAGACAAACATATTGAAACCATCTGAACCTGCAGCATGGCAGGACTTGAATCCTGTAGAAGGGGAGGAGGAGGCCAGGTGGTTGGAGAAGGTCTCTCTCCTTCCCCCCCCCTCTCTCTCCTGTCTCCCCACTCTTGCTGCCTTGGGGGAGGGGAATTAAAAATATTTTTAATTTTATTTTTAAGGGCATGGTTTTGGGTGCTGATATTTCCAAACATAAATTTTTCCCCCAAATGTACTTCCAAAATGGTATCAACCCTCCCAAAACTTTGGGATAACAAGTGTCATCCCCTTTCTGAAATCCCAAAATGAAATTAAAACATGTTTTTGAAGTGTACACCATAATACAGACTTAGTCTGTTCATAACACTTGCATGATATATCAATCAGGCACCATTCCAGAAGTATTTCTTTTTGACTCAAAATGATAAATGTGCACATGTATGTTCTTCATTCTTCAGCCATCTGATTTGTAGCTATTTGCTTAGAAATTTATTTTTGTTAACCTCTTAGTCTTGAGGAAACAATAGGACACATCATAATGACTGGCAGAAATCAGGCTGGTGGACTAAAGCACCCTTCCTGCAGTCTGGGACCCAGCCATGCAGCAATCCCACATGAAATCATTCTCATGAGGTCAATTCAACGGAGACCCTAAGTGGTGTAGGCAGAGAGGCTCACCTGTTCCACTCTACCTATTCACTTTACCACTTTATCCTTATCTGTCTTCACATGAGACACAAAAATGAAACACACATATGTGCTTAGTCATCCATGCTTGTTCTAGACACAGAATGGCAATATCCACATACTAAATGTTCAATCAAGTGCTAAAGCAAATAAAAGTATAATCTTCAAGAGGCAGTAAGAAAATATGGACGCATCACACAAAATTACAAACATAGGGAGTATTCTTGGGAGGAAAATGTAACTTTCTCTGAGCACTCATCAAAAGGATTTAGAAGGATGGAGCCAATATCAAACTAAGCCGGGAGTAGTGTGCCCGTCACTAAATTGAATTGTCTTGAATTGTCTTTTGCCAGTTGCTAAATGTTTATATTGTGAGACATTACAAGCCTAGTGAGAAGATAAATCTCTGCTGCATAGTTTTTACACTCTAAAATTTGCTTTTATTGCTGGCACAGCAATAATAATCCCAAACGTGGTCCCACTCTAAACAAGGAACCTCTAATATAAAAAAGTTCACAACTCAAAGCATTTCTCACAGACATTTTTCATCAAATCCCATGAAACAAAATTTGAGCTGACTCAGAGCTCCTGGAAGTGCATTGAAAGAAGAAAGCAGGCTGATTATTATAAACAGACATCCATGTTTTATTTACCCAATCCTTTGTGAAGTGTATAATATATATCTAACTGATAGCTTTTCAGTTTGAATATTTCTTTGCTGTGCCTTCTTAGGCACAGCTTCACTCCAATATGTCCATTGACGTAAACGGGCTTATACAGCTGTAACTCTGCACAGACTGCACTGTTAGACTTTTTCCCTGTCATGTAGTGAAACTTTCCATTAGTTCCTCACTCCAATACAGTTACAGAAATGCTTAGAGTATACATGTGAAACTCTGTTCCCACACGCACCTTTAAATTTCTTTGTCAAGGGATTTTTTGTCTGTGCTTGCAATGAGAGCAAATGTGGGTATTACTTCAGGGGAAGGTCTAGGAATAGCAGACAGTAAGGAAGACATTGAACATGAAAAACTAACAGAATGAAAAGTGTGAGATGCTGGTAAATTGAGAGAGCAATATAAAACACTAAGTATTAGGAATTACTGAAATGCAAATAACAAAATGGCATACAAAAGCACACTATTATTATTACTATATTAGATGATGATGATGATGATGATGATGATGATGATGATGATGATGATGATGATGATAATCCACCCTCCCCTGAAGGGCTCAGTGTGGTGTACATAAATGTAAACATAATAAACAATTAAAACAGTGGATAAAATTAGTAATCATTAAGCAATAAAACAGTATACAGTGCAACATACAGCATAGAGTCGATGGCATACAAATCACTTCACTCCCCCAAGGGGTAGATTCCCTATAGGGAGGTTGATGGAGAACATAGAGGCCATGGTCAGGAACTGTTGCTGTCCTCAACTGTAGGCCTGGTGGAACATCTCCATTAGGTATGCCCTGTGAAACTGAGCAAGATCTCGCAGGGTGCAGACGTTACTAGGTAGGGAGTTTCACCAGGCCGGGGTCAGGGCTGAAAAGGCCCTGGCCCTGGTTGAAGACAGCTGGACTTCTTTTTGGCCAGAGATCACTAGTAAGTTTTGATAACCCAAGTGTAAAGGGTGAGGTGGTCCCAGACTGTTAAGGGCTGTAAAGGTCAAAACCAGAATCTTGAAGTGGATTCAATACTCAACTAGGATACAGTTGTTGTTGTTCAGTCGCACAGTCGAGTCCGACTCTTCGCGACCCCATGGACCAGCTCCCACCAGGCCTTCCTGTCTTCCGCCGTCCTCTGAAGTTTGCTCAATTTCATGTTCGTTGCATCTATGACACTGTCTAACCATCTCATCCTTTGCTGTCCCTGTCTTCTTTGACCTTCAATCTTTCCCAGCATCAGGGTCATCTCCAGTGAGTGCTCCCTTCTCATTTGGTGGCCAAAGTATTTGAGCTTCAGTTTCATTATCTGGCCTTCCAGGGAACAGTCAGGGTCGATTTCTTTTAGGATTGACTGATTTGATCTTCTTGCAGTCCAAGGGACTCTCAAGATACAGTATAGACAGTGAAACACAGGTTGAATGCGTGCAGACATTGGGGTGCTCATAATTACCCTTGCTGCTGCATTCTGTGCAAGCTGTAATTTCTGGATCAACCTCAAGGGTAGCCCTACGTAGTGCGAGTTACAATAATCCAGCCTTGAGGTGACAATACTATGGCAAGGTCAGTGCTGGAGAGGGCAAGTTGCCTGACCTGGCAAAGTTGAAAAAATGCCAGCCTGGCAACATGTGCTACCTGGGCCTCCATTGATAAAGAGGAGTCTGGGAGCATGCCCAAGCTCTTGATGGTCAGCGCCAGTGTCAATGGCATGCTGTCAAGTGTTGGGAGTTGACCCCCCAACTTCAGATCACTTCCCCCCCCCAGCCACAGGACCTCAGTCTTTTGTGGATTCAGTGTCAGCCGGCTCTGTCTCAACCATCCAGCTATGGCCTCCAATCCCTCAGCCATGTTAGATGGGATGGCGGGTGGCCAGCCGCCCATCAGCAGATATAGCTGGGTGTCATCAGGATACTTGTGGCAACCCAGCCTGAAGCTCTGCACCAGTTGTGTGAGAGGGTGCATGTAGATGTTAAACAACATGGGAGAGAGAATTGCCCCTTGGGGCACCCCAATCACCAAAGGGTGGCGGGTCAACACCCTCTCTCCTAATGCCACTCTGTGTCCCTGACCCTGGAGGAATGAAGTAAGCCACTGCAAAGCTACTCCATGAACTCATACATTGGCGAGACAGTGTGGTGTACAATAGCCGAGGGATTAATGGATCTGCAGTTCTGGGACACAGCTGGGCAAATTGTGAGAATCCAGATATAGTATTAATTGGAAATAAAGCCAACCTGTCAGATCAGAGGGAGGTCAATAAAAGAGAAGTGAAAGATCTGGCAGACAAATATGGTATCCCATACTTTGAAATGAGTGCAGCAACCAGCTGAAATAGACAAGGCAGTGGAAATGCTCTTGGACTTGATAATGAAGCACATGGAGCAGTGTGTTGACAAAACTCAAGTATCTGACACAGCCAACGGGGTCAATTCAGGGAAACTGGATTTGGTGAAAATGGAAGAGAAGCAATGCACTTGTTGATTTGCCCCCCCCCCCCGGACTAAGGAGAACAAACATGGAACTGCTAAATTCAACTCCAGAAGCTCCTCTGGGCCTCAGGCAGCCTTTGTTGTTGTCCAAAAGCAAGCCTGATTTTTGATGTTGAGAGATTCATGTTTCTGTGCTTGAGAAGATGCTCCCTTTTACAGTGCCATGTTCATTAAAAAACACACACACAAAGGGATCTCCCTCATCTTCTTAATCCAATTAGGCTAGTATATGAAGGAGGAAAAACTTCTTCTGGGCAGAGGATTGTTCAATTTTTTGGAGACACCTTTTTTAATAAGGCAAGGGGACCTTGGAGACCCAGGCCATCTCTAAATTCTGTTGCCTTCCCCTACAATGTACATTATACTCACTCACTCAAAAGTTTATTGCATATAGCCACTGGCCAAGAGTAATATATATAAACAAAGTAAAAGTATAAGTATCAGGTTATTTCTTAAATAACATATTCTAAAAGAACAGTCATTCTGTAGCCCTATCTCTAAGTTTCCTTGCAGCATGGACATAGGGTGCCGTTCTATAGGAAATGGTGGGATTGACATCCGAAAGCAAAAAGTTTACTATATTGGTGCCTAATTGTAAAGTTGTTAGAATTTAATTCTAGGACCAATATACAGAGGGCATTCTAAAATGTAGTGTGATAGATCGTCAACCAAAATCCCGCATAAACAGATATGTTGGTCTTGCAGGGTTTTGAGATATCGTCCTTTTAACAGCTCAGATGGCATGTTCTGAAAACGAAGAGCAGTAAATGCCCTTCTTATGCTGTAAATTGAGATAAGGGTCAGATAGGAGGCTCTGGAGTGATCTGTTCTAAATGCTGGATACTGTGGGGCAATTTTCTGTTGACTGATTAAGGATTTGTCAGAGTATCTTCATTGTAAACCCAATCCCGCAGATGTGAGTTGTTGCCTGAAGGGAATAATAAGTCGTCCAGGATTGTGTATTTAGCAATGATGTTGGATAGTGTGCTAAGATGGACTGGGTCGTTAGTTTGCAGGATATAGAAGCTAGAGTTGCTAAAGGAACTTATGTCAACTAGCTGATGTATCTTCCAGATTTTTAAAATTATAATGTGTGCACGAGCCCTTATTGAGAGTAAACCAAGCTCAGCTCGCACCATGGTTGCTGGTGTCCCCTTTGGGAGGGCCAAGATGCATCTCATAAAATTGTTTTGAATTGCTTCCAGCCTGGTAAGCATGGGTTACATTGTGCCTGCAAAGCAGGCTTCCTTAGGGCAAACCCACCCCGGCTCAGAGCCAGGTCCAGGATCCTTCCTTACCACACTCATCACGGCCCACACGTCAAATGTGTAAAGGAGCTGTGGGAGCACATTCCAGCCCACAACTGCTAAGCCTTAAGGCTTGTTATATGCTCCCCCATCCGGGTCTTCTGGACTGCTAAGCTGCTAGGTACCCAGTTTGAGGACCCCTCCTGCTGATATCTCGGGGTGCTTGCCAGCACAAATAAACCCCCTTAACCCATGCTTTCCCACATTCCCAGAAACAGCCTAACCAGGTTGCCAGGTCTATTTATGCCACGCCCCCTGGACCATATAAAGCAGGTGAGAAAAGGCCCCCTCATGGCCAATTTGAGTGAGCCCAAAAAAAATCCTGCTCAGCCCCACAACCGGTGACTGGCTAATCCACATGGTCTGAAACAGAGGGCAGGTGGGTGGGTGAGGAGCTCATCCTTGACTGGTGTGGTCAAGGAATGGCTGCTGCCCTCAACTCTATCCAGCCAGCCATCCCTGATAGGCCACTGCTACTGCGCTGGACCCTAATAAGCTCCCCTAACCCTAATAGGGTCCCCCAACCCTCGTGATTCCATTCGAGGATGTGGGGGGTCGGCAAAAGCTTGCGCTTGCTCATGGACAAGCACTGGTCTTGACCATCCACCCTTCAAGGAATGGCTGCTGCCCTCAACTCTATCCAGCCAGCTTTCCCTGATAGGCCAGCACTCCCGCGCTGGACCCTAATAAGCTCCCCCAACCCTCATGATTCCATTCGAGGATATGGGGGGTGGGCAAAAGCTTGTGCTTGCTCTTTTAGCAGTTCTTTGGTCCATTTCAGCTTGGGAAAATAGTGCAATGGGAAGTGTAAAGAAGTCTAAAGCTCCTTCTTGACATGTACCATGGTGCTGATCAAAATCAGGCCCTGCATGCCTGGAAGCATGGAAGTCTCAGCATCCAAAGTCACATGCATAGAAATCACAAAGTCATGAGGACTCTATATTGTGTTCACTGGCCTGGACTGTCCTCTTTCCCCAATTGACATCTGCTAAGTTCTTTTTCTCCTGGGGTCTCCTGGTAGTAAAGTAAATCATTTCACCCTAAATATACCAATTCCCTCAAATAAACACCTGATTTAGATGTTCAAGTAATAAAACTTAGCATTCATTCAGGATGCCTTTACTAAAAAGCTAAAACATGTATTTCAACCTATGAAATACATCAAAAACTTTGCTAACAGAAGCTAGGAGGAACATGCATATTATATCCATTCTGTATTCACTCCATGGTTCAGTTCAAGCTACTGGCTATCACATGCAGAGCCTTTCTTGGCCTTGGACCCTCATATCTGCAGGACCACCTCTCCTTCTATGCTTTACCATAACAGCTTTGTTCATCTAAACAGGGCCTTCTGCAGGTGTCACTCTACAACCTGGCAAGATCAGCAACTGCCCATACATGTGCATTCTCAGTAGTAGCCCCACTTTATGGAATGGGCTGCCTGATGAGGTCAGGAAGGCTCCCAGAATTTGGGCATTCCATAAGCAACGTAAAACAAAATTGTTCAGGAGCACATTTTTATAATGCTTTAATAAAGGGAAGGGGACTGTGGACTACACTTCTGTGTATAGTATGTATTTTCTGTTGCTGTATATATTACCTTGCTCTCACAGCATTGTATTTCGACTTACGTAATACTGTTTTCTGCATTGTTCAACATGTCGTGTTTATTACTTATGCTTTGTTTCAGATTTCTGCAATCCCAGTCCTAATACATTGTTTCTTAGATGTTTCTTAGATATTTTGTTCTATTGATTGCATTGACTTACATTTTGCAATCCACCTTGAGTCTCATTGAGAAAGGCAAACTATAAATCATGTAAATAATAAATAAATAAATGTGTCCCAGTATTTAACAAATTATTGTATTTCCAGATGGGTAGCTGTATATTGTGTGTTTAAAACAATCAAGATTAAAAAACAGAGAGAGATTCTTTTTTTCTGAATTTCAAAGTCTTATAAATGTTTTATCAAAATTTAAAGACAAATCTGTCAAGTTTGCTTTTCTATCACTGGCACTACAAAGTTCCTGCTTCTCTATATTTTCACCCTGTGGGGCTGAATGGCTAGAACGCAAACAAATTGGGGAAAACATTTCAGACACATTCCTTGCTTTCAAAAATTCAGATGCTGAAATATAATGTATGATGTCCTATAAATGTATCTTTTTTATCATTTCCAGAGATTGGTTCTTTTGTGTTTAGGGGGAGTTACAATTTACAATTCATAAATAAGATGAATTTCATATGACACTGAAAGCATATGGAAGTGATTATGACAACAAACTATTTCACTTCAATATTAGATATAAATCAGCCAATCCTAAACATTTAATTATCATTGATTTCAATGGGAGACATAGGGAGCTCAATCCTAATCAAAGGTGCCGGCACTTAGCTGGTGCTGTGCTCCTGTAGCTCATCGGTATCCTGTGCTCTTTCACCAGAGAAAAGAAATGGCTAAAAAGAACCTTTTCTAAGGAGCTGAACACATCATACTGCACTGGATTCCATAGCAACACCACTAACACTGGCCAATGACAGTGAAGCACATTGATGATACCCAATATAAGCCATATTTGGAGGAAGCCAGCCAAAGCACATTGAAATCAGCACACCTCTCTGACATCATCCTGCCCCCGCACACCCACAAAACAAAACAAGGGAAGGAAGGCGCAAAGCACAGCATCCTGGGCTGTACATAGGATGGTGTTGTGGTGCCCAGTAAGATCTCTAGAATACTCCTGGGAACTCCACAAGTAGTGATTCAAATCCCTTCCTGAAAATTAGGGAAACCTATTGAAAGACAGAAGCACAGAGAAGGAAGCATGGCCACCCCAACCAAACCACCTCAACACCTCACTTGGCCTTGGAGAACTCCATGTACAGACCATAGTTTTTCCCAGGCAAAGGCTCTGGTCCCATGGTGGAAGAATGTCCCAAGCAGACACTTATTGCAAAGCAAAGGGATACTCACATCAGATAGCAACAAGAAAACACACAAATGAGCTCCCAGCCTCCAGGCAAGGCCACTGGAGGCCTGGGGCTGCTTTGCCACCCCGGAGGAAGACGGGGCAGCAACAGAGCCCATGACGCCAGGCATCGTGATGTGGGCAGGGTGGACCCAGCCCTGCAAAAGGCAGGGCTCTGCTCCCGTCCAAAGCAGTTGCTCCAGGAACCTCTTAGGGAAGGCTCCTCCCTGCAAGTTGTATGGGTAGGTGCTCCTGGGTGGCAACCAGTTTGCTGGGCAGCCTGTCGCAAGCCAGCCTGCTGGCTAAAGACTGGAGCTGGTGACTTGCCCATAAAGGGCAAGGAGGTTGGTCAGGGAGTGACACCTGCCTTGCCTGTTGTGTGCTTGCTTAGTTTGTCCCTTGCCGCACTGCTACGTTAAATAGTTAACAAAGTGGCCCTTGTTTACTTCCAAACTGTTGTCTGTCTCATTATTCCAACTGGGGGGGGGGGTCAATGGTGCATTCACAGGAGGCATAGCATTTCCATAGCTATCACCACCACTACTTAACAACAGCTCACCAGAAAAAAACAGAAGTGATGAGGGTTCAACTTTCAAGGAAACACTGGAAATAGAACAGAGCTCACTTTTTCACCAGCAACAAACTGATCGGCAACAAAAATGGGCACAAAGGGAAATAACACCAATGGGGCATTTGTAATTTTCCATTTGTCCTGGTATCAAAATTATTAGAGCAGGAAAGACTGTAGAGAAACTCATAGCAATATGGAACAACATTGTTCAAGCTCCCCTTGTTGCTAGCTACAAGATAGCCTTGGAGGAAGTCCCAGGCACAGCTAAGGTTCTGCACTGTCAGACCCAGTCACTAAATTGGGCTCTCTATGCTGATTGCATACCCCAGGCTCCAATCATTTCCCTTACTGCCTTTTATCATACCTCTGCTGAACTCATGAGGTTGTTACTGCTTTGCACAGCTCCTGATTGCAGCAGTCCTTGTTTTCCTCCTCACCGTCTGCCTGGTTTAATCTCATGCCAGCAGTGGTCATGGCTATTTGAACCTGGAAGAGGTTGTATATTCCTCCTAGTAGACCTCAGTTGTGCAGATATTAAAGAACCCTCTAAGCTACCACTCAGTATAAGTCCCATGCTGGAGACAAGGGATGCCACAGACATTTGCAGCAAACAGGTTTGGCAGGCAGACATACAATGCTCATCAGTTGCAATCACTTGAAAGCCAAGCTTCAGATATATTTGTCCATCATCTGCCTTGAACAGCTGCTAAACAGCTTTGTGGCTGTGCAGTAGCTATTATGGCAGAGTTTAGTTTCCTTCTGCTTTGCAAGCCTCTTTTTCCTATGCACAGGCAGTAATAATGATTCTCCCTCCAGGATCAGGGATAGTAATGAAATGACATGGAGAGTACTATGACTCCCATTAGGCTGTATGAAAGTGCACATGTGTGAAATATCCTTGATGGTAACATGGACTTTACACTTTTTTAAAAATAAAGGGTTTATTTATAATACCTATCTGTGCTATTAATTTGCTGCACTGTTTATATGATTGCCTGCTAAGCGACAAGGAGAGAGAGGGCAGGTCTGTGGGGGAGAGAGAAAGTAGAACTCCCAGTGGACCACAACAGAACACACATGTGAAAGACTGTCAATTACACTGTACTGTTTGAATACACAAATAGTATTTGAATATATAAAGTACCCCTACTGAATACAGCTAAGGTACAAATTAGACATGACATTTTTCACCTATATACTTACATGGAAGAAGTATTCCTCTAACAGACAAAGCTCTCCTCTGACAGAAGAAGACTCCTCACTTAATGAAAGGAAAAACTTGGATCCAACCCAATGTTGCAGTGGAGGGAATAGTCTACCATTCAGCCTTGAAAGTGCTAATTCCTAAGGGGGTATTATATTTTCCTGTGCAGAACTCATAGTGTCCCATTGTTGCCCACACACTGGTGGTGACTACAATATATGTGCCTTTCCTCGAGACATGTCCACTCCAATATGTTGGAGATTTCACTAGTACAGATAAAAGTTCTCTCAAACACTAACCTTCTATCACAAAGAAATGGGGAATGAAGACAAAATATATTTTCCCATCATAAACAGATCAACAATTTAGCACCCATTTTGTAAATGTTTTAACCTTTCAATAAATGCAGCCTACAATAAGTGATTTCTTATCTCTTAGCTACTGATTATTACCTGTCACACTCTATGATATTTCATTGCAAATGACATCTTTCATATGGCAATTCAATCATACTTTCAAATAATGCTGTGAAATATTTCTACTGAAATCAAAATGCACTGCTAAACAATACTGGAGTTATTTTATCATGTGGGTATTATTTTTATGTGGGTATCATTTGGGTATTCTATTATTTTTTTACAACCCACGTTTTCCCCATCATTACTTCTTTTAACTTGTACCCCATGTGAAAAAAGAAATAAGGAACACACTTTTAGTCATGTGAGCCTCCTCCTTTGTTGTGTATAAATCTGTGCACACAAACACACAAACTCCTGCTAATAAAGGGAGTATTGACTCTCAAAAGCTTATACCATCAAAGTCTTGTTGGTGTCTAAGGTGCTACCAGACTCAAATCTAGTTCTTCTGCTGGAGGCCAACATGGCTGCCCTCTGAAGCAAACGCCTGATGTTGCCTTTCAGCACCCCATCCATATTTTTGAGCTGAAGAGGCCATCTAGTTCTTTGGTACACCATGATCACTTCAAACCAGCATCCATCCATACAATTTTAGTTGTTGGATGCAGAAATCTAGTATGGGTTTATAAAAATATGAAAAAGTTAGATGTATATATTATGTCTTACGTCTTTCTAAGTCAGATTCTTTAATACTTATGTCTTTCTAAGTCAGATTCTTTAATACTTAGAAGCAAAGCTAGTCAAGCTGGGAAATCAATCCAAGGGTCATTCCCATTCATTTGGTTAGGAAACATGTCTACCAAGTGTGACTCCTCCTCTCCCCATATGCAAATCTTAAAATCTTATTTATAAAATATCCTGTCATGTAAAATGACAATTTTGGTAGCCTAATGGGGAAACATATTTTGGAGATTCCTAAACCCATGGAATTATGTACTATTCATAGTCCTATATGAACTTCCTGGTGTTTCTAGATTTTAATGACAGAATGTAAATGCTTAATGAGAGAGAGCACCTGTCCCAATTAAAAATGCCTTGCCTATCACAATAATGTGGGATGCAGAGGGTTCATCCTTAATTGATACTGATCTGGGACATGAAGTATCAGTGTAATATTCCACAATTAGCTTGACTAGCTCTGTTCAGTGATTACCTTTGGTAAGTTAAACCTTTAAAAAGCCATTCAGATGGGATTCAGGCATTATTCTTTAATCAGTACTGAAACTACAGTGGCAGGGGGGAAGCACTACTAAAGCTAATCACACACAGTGTCTCCAAGGGAGGCTTCATTTGTGAATTTCCCAAAAGAAGGATGGCACAGCTGTCATGGGTTCATGACTCCCCAAATGCATTTCTCTTTCTCTTCATTAATCTGTCACTAATTCAATCTATCATGCCTGTGTTATAATCATATCTTACATTTCTCTCCATTACAGTGGAACAAATTACAACATTCTTCATTTCTGAAAGTCTCAGCTATTATTTCTGCTGTCGATACCACCTTCATGTTAAGGTGCCTTTCTGTCCCTCAAGCAGGGCTTTTTCCCAGGGGGAGCACACCAGAATGGGGTCCCAAAACCTCTTCAACAAAATTCCTTTTAAAATGTTTAAAAGCTCATGAGTTTTCAGTATACAGATTGAAAACTTCATTTCCCTCTTGAGAGTTCTGGCACCTCTTTTTCCAAAAAAGAAAAAAAAGCCCTGTCTTTAAGTAAAGGGAGGAAGGATGATGGCCAGTGTTCCCTCTAAGCTGAGTTAGTGTGAGCTAGCTCACACTAACTCAGCTTAGAGGGAACATTGATGATGGCTGATAGGCTAGAGGTCAGTCCAACAAGATGGGGTTTTTGATGTGGGTGGCTCAGATGACTCTGGATATAAAGAGGTTGTGATTCTCCTTAAGGATTAGCATTGCAGCTAGGGAAAATTGCTACTGGACCTACCTCTGCTCCTGAGTGTCCAGGTGACATTCAGAGTCCCATGTGTCTGTCATTAACTTCAGCTGAAGCACCTATTGCATTCCCTCCAAGAAGTTGCTACCATTCATTCACTGGTAATTTCCACATTATATAACTGCAATGCACTTTACATAGGGCTGCCCTAGAAAAGCATTTCTAAACTATAGTGGTTCAGAATGAGCTGTCTAGGTGATTAACTGGGACTCACTACTTTTAGCATATTGTTCCAGTTCACAAAAAGCTGCCCTGGCTCCTGTTATTTCTGGACACAATTCAAAATGCCACTTTTAACCTTTAAAGGCCTAAAGAGTCTGGGAGCAGGGGAGCAGAGGGACTGCCTCCTATAGCTCACTTTGCTTCTGATGTCTTCATCAAAAACATAACTCAAGGTGTTCCTTTTATCAGAAGTTAGGTAGTAAACGGAGGTAGAACTTCTCATTGATGGTGCCCAGGCTATGGAATTTCTTCCCTAGAAATATTAGCCTGGTCCCTACCCTTATCATCTTCAATACTTTAATTTTTAATCATACTTCTGTACTTTAATTTTATAATGTTCCCTCCCCCAATGATCTATTAAATAACACTTTATTGAACTTACAACAGTTCATGTTGGCAATCCTTTGATTATGGAACAACCTTCCCAGAGAAGTGTGCCTGGCCCCCTCATTTTCAATTTTCAGGGGGCAGTTAAAGACTCTTTTATTTGGGTCTGCATTTGACTAATTTATTGGCAGTCCTAAATTGAGATTTTAAACTGCAGTCTTATATATATGTTGTTTTCGCATTGTTAAGCAGCCTTGAATTCTGCAGGGCAGGAAGGCAGATGATGATGATATGTGCTTCTCTCATTCCTCCTATCCCTGCCTTTTTTTTTTGTCTTCCTCTGTACATATTCCAGGGATAGTGCAAGTCATAACTCCTGGAATCAACCAGAATTAAGACCATGGACCTCAATACACAAAGTATGCTCCTTCATAACTAGCTAAACGTTCCTGTATTTCTCTCTTTGTTGTCCTGTGTCTCAGGGTGGAGATTTCCTTTAGGAGTTTCCTGTACCTAGGCTCCAGGGGATAGCCTTCTTGAGGGCATGGTTGAGTTTCAACATTTCTGTTGAAAAAGGACTACATCTTCCTCTGTCTCTCACAAACTCTCACTTTGTTTCTTGGCTTCTCTCCATTTTCTTCAGGCTAATCTCTTCCTATACACCAACCATCCAACCATCCCTGTCCACAGCAATCCTGCTTCTGCCAAACCCTTCCTATTAGCCAGGCCATCTAGCTACCTGCTTCCTCTCTCCTACTAGCCTCTGTGGCTACTGGTCCACTGACCATGGCCCTCCATCACCCTTCCACTGATTTCTACTGATATGCTTTCCTCATGCTACCACAGGGCAATGGCTACCATTTCCCAGTGATTCAGAGTGTCATAGCTCTTTGCTGATATTTGTTATATAGTGTTTTAGCTTAAGGACCAATGTTCTTTCTTATGTAACCTGTACAGTGATGGTACTATGTTACAAAAAACAGCATGGCAGAGAGGATTAGCAGATGTAGGACACACTTTAGCTATATCAGCACAAGTTGCAGCTGTCTGTGACCCTAGAGTTAGAATGCATATCTCTTGTGGGTAGATAGTGTATGACAGATATAAAATATATACAGATTTTATTAATCTGGGATCTTTGTCTATGATTTGTCAAGCTTGCTCTGCTCTGCAGAGCTAATTGTGAAATCAGGTGAAAGCAGAAATTCTTACTGGAAAGCAGAAGTGCCCGCTTGACCAAAACAAATGTGTTGTCTATGGGAAACAGAAGTGGTGGTTTTGCCAGGCATAAGACTGTTGACTCATGCCAGCTTGAGATTTAAAATATGTATTAAAAACAACTGCTTCAGATCCAGCATAAGTTTCATATCACTGTGCACTTGTAATCTGAAAGCACTTTGTTGGGTGTGCTGGATAGGACCAGGGTTGATAAAAGAAAGAGAGGGGAGGGGATAAGAGAGAGCTGTAGGTCTAGGTCAAGGGTGAAGATTAAAAACTACTGTAATGTATTGAAACGATTACATGAATCACCTCATAGGACTCCTATGTTAAGCTTCGAGCCAGACCAGGGCTCCTTTGAGCGAACTTCCTATTGGTCGCTTCGTAACAGCGACCAATCAGAACGATACCATTCCCTAGGAGGGAAAGACTCCCATTGGTCCTTAACTAAGCAATCTCATTGGTTGTTAATTGTAAATAGGCGTGGCTACATTAGCCCGGTTATGTTTAAAAGGAGCATAAGCTCCCACTGTTTTCTGTTCTGGTTTCTTACTGAGTTGAGTGCTTGTTCGTTACTTCCAATAAAGCTGAATCACTTGCTGAATCACTCTAAGAGTCCTTTGTTAGTGCGATCTAACAACTACCCACCTCTTAAAGGAGATTAGGTGTCCACTGCCTCTGACCTGGAAAGCCCCCCAAACTCCATTGGTAAAAAAGAAACCATCCTGGGATGGGAAAAGGGGAACCTGGGCACAAATAGACAGGTGTCAGCAATGTTCCAAGGGAGGCGAGTGATACACAGCCCTGGAGGCAGGAGACAAATCACCCTACCTGGTCACAAGGCTTAGACATCAACGCAACTGTGATTTCCATATATTGAAACTGGACCCCAAAAGAGGGAAGGTAGAGACAGAGGAGAAAAGAGAATAAAATCAGAGGATGCTCAGGGGCAATCTCCTTTGATAAATTTTTCCTGACTGGTCAGTATCAATATCTCAGGCTAGGCCAGCCATCGTGGATGAGTTGGCATATCTTTTGCTTCCCATTGTAATCAATAAATGCTGCATCTTTGTTTTCAAAGCACACTGGAGTTTTGTGTTCTCTTTGGAACCTGATGCTCGAAACGAACCCTGTGCTGAATTGGTCATTGCAGTCTTATGAGAGGGGACCTCATCATCTCCCCCTTGATCCCCAGTACTCTTAGGATTTTATTTATTTATAGCACAGTCTTGGTGAAGTCAATCTAGTAGTCAGTCAAGTCAGTGAAAGATTTATTGCTAACTCCATTACATTATTACCAGATGGTCAATGCATTAAAACTTTGTAATGACTTTAAGCACCATTGAAAACCATGGGATGGGACTTGGTAATAGCTAACCAGTTCCATTGGGTTAGATTCCATCTAAATTCTGCACATGGAAGTGCGATTTTCCCATCCACCTCCTCCCCAAACAGCCCAAAATTCCACCTGAAATGCTGCATCTGAGGGCAGGGACAACATGAAGGGGGAACAGAAGGACTGCTGGGGGCTGGGGGATTGCCCCACCTCTTGCACATGCAGATCTTGATGATAAGATTCAGCCCATTGATTTCAATGGGTCTGAGCCACAGCTAGTTTTGCTGGACTGTATGCACTCATTGTTATATTTCCAAGTCCAAAAAAGGTAATTATTTGAAACACCCAACTGGATAATGATTTCTTGATCATTATGTAAAGTTGACAAGTTTCTAATCGATTTTCTGGAGGCTATACCATTATTGTGACAGACAGCAAAATGAATCTGTATATCATTCTAACAAACCATCTTGTTCAGTGTTTCAAAAGGGATACATTTATTTCCAAGACATTGAGATTTTGTTTGGTGGGTTGCATTTTACGCTCATTGTCTTGATGTGTATTTAAAAAAATTGACAACACAGCAGAATCTCAAACAACTGGAGGCAATTTATCTATGTAGAATGTCTTTCCAGCTTTGGTTGAGTAAGTAGAAGCATCCTGCTGGCCACTGATCCTTTTCAGTTTTCCAAAATGATGACCATAGATCCAAGCAGCACAGCAAATGAAATCTCTTGGGAGCCCATAAGAATAAGGCTTAGCAGCTAAGCATCTATATAAATCCGGATGTCTCAATACAACATTTGTTTTTCATTCTTTGCTTAGAGCAGTTAGTTGAACACAAGACAAACACACTTCTATAGTTTGTGCCATTAGCTTTATCTACATAAATGCCCTCACAGGCTTTTCATCCAATCATCAGCTTCCATTTGTGTAGGATATAGATGTTCCCTGACTTTTACCTCTCCAATTATTGTACAGTCTCCCACTGTCACCATTTCTATAGGGCAAAAATTTCTCTTTTTCCATTGGCACTTTTTATTTCGAAAGAAAGAACAAACATAGAAATCAGTGCCTAGTGGTAAGCACATTTTTAAAAAAATTGCTGGAATCTTCCTTTATGTTGAGATTGTAGTCAGATATAACTCTGGTCATCTAATCATTTTAATTTGGTTGATTATATTGATTAGAACTAATCTACAGAATAAAATAATCTCAGTCTTGAAATATGGCTTTGTGAAGATGTTCATTGAAGTTGACATTCAACTGTAAAAACAGGAAAACATTGTTTATTGTTTGAAACTAAATTTATATGTATTTCCTGATCAGAAGTTTTAACTACATTGCTTGCAATGCCACATTAACCCAGGATTAATGGACTACCCAATTAGATTGAACAACTCACTAAAGCCTTCAAACCAAACTGAATATTTTTTTTTTGCCATTTAAGTGGAGTGCAGATATAGTTATCTCATGTCTAGGATCATTTTATTTAAGTACAGCTTTAAGTGTGATATTTTACCAAAAGTAATAAATGCAGAAAGGGCTCTTTTTTAGTAAATGAGCTTTTAAGCGCACAGCTGTCACATAACATTTGCAAGCTCTGCCTAAATCCTGAGGGCTAGAGGCTTTTTTAATTCAATGAAAGCAGCAATTTTAATTAATTAGCAGCTGGGGCTTTAAGGATATGGTTCAACTCAACGGCTCCCCAGTAAAACTGGAGTAGTATTCAAGTTTGGACTGGTGAACAGGAACAGATTTTTCACTTTGTCTATCTACATATCAGAATTAATTTTAAAATTCATTTATTTACCCTCTGCAATGACTAGCACAGTCTTGTGGCAGTCTGTGTGATTTGCATCTCAGTGCAGCAGTTATATAGGCTTGACTGAAATGAAGAGTTTTCAGAACCATTCAGATTAGCAGATTTTAAAACAAAAAAATTATTATAAGGGATAAAAGAAAAAAAGAAGGGATGGGATAAACAGATAGAAAATATAATTACAAAAAAACCTAGTGTGAGGGCAATTTTATGGAACTTAAGGACCTTCCTTTTTCAAAAATTATAAGTATATGTAACAGAGTATATGAAATAATAGTTTAACAAATGTTTAACAAGATATATATGGTGTAATGGCATAAGAATATAGCTTAAAATATATATGACCTATTAACTTAAAAAAACCTGTATAATGACCTACTTTTTCTACCAATTTCTCATGCTATATTTTCATTTTTATCTTACAGATTAGCAGATGCTAAAGGCAATTCTGAATTTTCTCAAGTGGATGTGGACTGGAGGATGAGAAATTTCAAGCTGTTCAAGTGGATGTGGACTGGAGGATGAGAAATTTCAAGCTGTTCATGGTGGTTTGGCGCAGTTCATACTTTGAGGGCATGTAGAGGTACCAGTTTGGTGTAGTGGTTAAGTGTGCAGACTCTAATCTGGGAGAACCGGGTTTGATTCCCCACTCCTCCACTTGCACCTGCTGATGTGACCTTGGGTCAGTCACAAGCTCTGGCACAGCTGTTCCTGAAAGAGCAGTTTGTGTCAGAGTTCTCTCAGCCCCACCCACCTCACAGGGTGTCTGTTGTGGGGAGGGGAAGGGAAAGGAGTTTGTAAGCCGCTCTGAGGCTCCAAGTGAAGGGTGGGGTATAAATCCAATCTCTTCTTCTTCTTCTTCTTCATCATCATCATCATCATGAGTGTATATATTTCCATACATACTGTCTCAATTCAATTAAAATATTTACATAACTTCAAAGCAACAACTTTGAGGTCATGTAGAGGTGCATCCAGGGGAGGTCCCCTGCTACTTTGATGCCTCTAGCTTGTAAGAGGTCATTTTGACAGGCACAGATTCAGGAGGTTCAGGAGTGTATAAAACGAATCCTGTGCAAGCTAGAGACACCAAACTTGCAGGGGACTTCCCCTCGATGCTTCTCTACATGCCCTCCAATTTTACTGTCTCTATCTTTCACAGAAGCATTGTATACATTCCTGTACCCCCTAAACCTGCGTCTCTTAAAACGACAGGTGGTGATTTTGACAGTCATAGGTTCAAGAATGTATAGAACAGATCCTTGCAAGGTTGAGACATCAACTTGCAGGGGATCTCTAGCTGACTCTCATCTACCTGGCCTCCATGTTTGGTGAGGATTGGATCTACAGGGTCCAAGTTACAGCCCCCCAAAGAAGATGTTCCCAGGAAAGTGCTTTCTGGGGAAATTACAGGCAATCATTTCCCCAGAAAGTACTTTCCCGGTGGAACCTTCTTTGGGGGGGTGGGGCATAACATGGACCTCAGAAATCCAATCCTTATCAAACTTGGAGGCCAGGTAGAGGAGAGGCAGCTGGAGATTCTCTACAAGTTTGGTGTCTCTAACTTGAGGAGGGGGGCATTCGACCACCTCATGAACCCCACAGACTGAACTAGTTCATGAGGCAACTAAAAGTTCGTGACAGTTTGTGGTTTGCAAATGGGGCACATCATGAACCATGAACCGAACTGCATTTTTCTGGTTTATGACCATCCCTAGATAAACGTTCAGAACAACCTGAATAAAATAAAGCTACATGTAGTTCTGGTTCCTGGTCAGCACATATCAAATATGTAAAGAAGAAATTTGAAAGGGTTGTGTTTGGCATTCTTAAGTTTTACAGAACAAGAAGAGGCTGTCTGGTACCCCCAGTTTTAGAAATTTATAAGACTAATGTACTGCCACAGATGCTATATGGAGTTCCAATTTGGGGGACTGGAAATTTATGATGACTGGAAATCATCCAGAAAATGTTTACTGATGTGCTCTTAGCAATCCCCAATTCTATACCAGCAGTTATAGCTAGATCCGAGTTGGCCCTGCTGCCAAAATTGCCTTCAGTCCACACGGCTGCCATTAATTTTTGGCTGAAAATCCTGTTTGGTTTAAACTCAAGTTTCTTAACGTTGGCCTATGAAGAAGGGAAAGTCAACCCTTGGCGAACCAACATATTAAGCTTAGTAGCCAAACTTGGATTTCAGAAGAATATTTAAGAGGGCTTGGTTTATCTGCAATAAAACAAAGACTGCTGGAAAACTGCTATATTGCTAGATACTCTGAGAATAGCTCCCCTTTATAAGCAACTCATACCTTCTCCTTTAACCCTCCCATCTTATTTTACTGATCTATCAAATGTCGAGTATACCCTGTCTGGTCAGTTCTTGAATGGGAGACGTGTTGGGAATCCTGTTCTGCTGCCTTTAGTTCTTGTGACACTGGACATTCTAAAATAGAAGAAATGCAATGAAAATAAAATAATTGGTCAAATGTGAGTAATCTTAAGGATCATTTTTTTGGGAACTAACTATAAACATAAGATTCTTTCCAGCAATTAAACTATGGGGTGCATTACAGAAGACATATCAAGGCTGAGCACCAAATATGGAATGGATAATAGGCAGCAAATTAATTAGCTGTTATCTGGTTTTTAGATCACAAGGGAAGCTCTGTTCTTCAAGCTATCATTTCTGACATGCCAACCTTGTGTTTGCAGAAGGTATCACTTTGGGCCATGTTACTGAATAACAGTTGAGACATACAAGATGACAGTTTGATAGGTCAGTTTGATATCTCCCTTTCTACATAACAAAAGCAAAGTGATTCCTTAAGGGGAAAACAGGGGAGGGGTGCAGGAAACATGAGTTTTAGCTTTCCATCATAAAGCCTGAGAAATTCAGACTCAGTCCTTGCAGACAAACAACTCTGCAAACCAGTTTCTATCAATCATCATAGAACCGGAATTCTTTAATATGTTCAACACAACTACTATGAAAGGAAGAAGATAAAAATGATTTGAGACAGATTAAATTGTGAATGCCTCTAGATTTTTGTTTGTTTATTTGTTTGCTACTTTGAAACAGTTAACCACTTCCATACTTTCCAATATTACTTGTTTAATAATAAAAAAGTACATAACTTTTAAAATACATTTTTAGGAGACTTCCCTGTGTATTAAATTTGTCCTTGATACTGGAATTTAATTCCCAAGTACATATTGGTGACTTTAAACATACAATGTGCTTAGAGGTCCACTTCATACGTCAATGTGTCCAACATTTGCATAGAAATGTATAGAAAAGTAGAAGCAAAATTGATAATAAGACCTTTAAAAAATCCCCATAATGTTAAATGTCTTTTTAAAAGGAATGTGTTAAAAGTGTTCAGGTAACTTTTCTGAGGTATATCATTGAATTAGTGATTCATAATTTATTTATACTACTGTAGTTGGAAAATGAATCAATTAATAACCCCTAGAGATGAAGAATTTCCTGACCTGGATTGCCCAGTCTAGCCTGAATACCTCAGATCTTGGAAGCTAAGCAGTGTCAGCCTTGGTTAGTATTTGAATGGGAGACCACCAAGGAAGTCCAGGGTCATGCCTGAGCCCTCTGTTCCTGACTCCAGAGATGGTTCTGGTTGACCTATTTATTGGTCACTCATAGAAGTGTACTAGAGCTTCCGGTTTTGGCGATCTAATGGTGGATGCATCTCTTGGGAACTCCTGAGGACGCGATTTATGAGCCAGTGGATGGAGAGGAGATGCGACTGTGGAGCCATTGCAATGGGTTCCTAGCCATGGGGCGCCAAGGATCGCCTCTCCCCCGGCATGGCCGATGGTCTCGCCGCTGTGTTCCAGTACTGGACTCAGACACACACCAGGACAAATGAGTGGAGGTCGAGCACTTTACATGTTTGATGGCGAGATCTACTTGATCTACACTGAGAGTGAGTTTGGTTGAAACGAGTACCAGAGAACTGGCTGAAAGTCCCCCCTTAAGTAAGCAAGGGGCGGAATCCCCTCGCAAAAATAAAAATAGATTTAAAGCATGCCTTTTAAAGGGGGCGGAACTGAAATCAAAATGGGACTATAGTAAGGAACTTGCGAGAGAATTACAGGCAACTTGCAGACTTTAGAGACTTTTGGCAAAAAAATGTTAATGTAAACAGCTTCAAAGATGCCGCTGAAGAAGACAGAGAAAGGCCCCTGCCACATGGCAGGGGAAAAGCCGCCTTGGGGCGGATTTTCGCGGGGAAGGGCCAGTTCGGGGACGGAAGCACGATGCTTCCCAGATGTTGTGGTGTGATCGCGCTGGTTTGCTCCGCCCCCGAACTGTCCCGCTCCCGGCCCAAATCGCCTAGTGTGAACAGGACCAAAGATAAGCAACCAAAAACTAAGCTTCCTTCAGGACGTGCTAGCCCAGCAAGTGCGGTCATGCAACCAGATGTAACTATAGACTTCTCTGCTAACAGAAGCTTTGCGACCCCTGCTGGAGCAAATGACGACACTCAATTAAAACTTCGCTGCACAGCAACAGCAACTAGATGAGACTAAAAAAACCAGAGCAAACAGCTGAGAATCTTAAAGAAGTGGATGCCAACACCAAAAAGCTCAAAAAGCAAATGCAGGAGATGGAAAAGAAGAAAAAATCTGATGAAGCCCAGCTTTTACAGCTTCAAATGGAAAAGGCAAGCTTTACACTGAGATTTCAGGGAGTTCCTGAGATTAAAGGGGAGAATCTTAAACAGACTATGAGTGATGCCCTGGGACCGGTTGCAGATTTAAAAGCGGATTTTCTTCAAGGTGAGATGGATGTGATCTATAGGTCATATTCAGAATGTATAAAGAAAAAAAATCTGCCCGGCGAGATGGTGGTTAGATTCTCCAGAAGATATGTGAGGGATCAGATATTAAATGCAACAAATGGAACTACCCTTAAAATTGATGGCAAGGAGATAAGAGTTTTCAAATCTATGTATTCTATAATTTTACAAGTGTTTGTTGTTCCAGTATTACTTTTGTTTAGAATTTTTTGTTTACTTTTATCTGACTACATTTAACTTCAGGAGCATTAAGTATAACTTTCTCCCCTTTCTCTCCTTAGCTCATCCCAGTAGGGTAAGTTGTTATGATTATGGGGGTGTTCGTTATTATTTTTTATTATTTAACCTTTGTTCATTCCCTTGCTCTTAGACTGCATATTTCCTCTTAATAAACCTCATTTTTATTTCATCCAGTCTGGGTCTCAGTATTCTTTTTCATATTCATAGTAAAGCTTTTTTGCTTAGTTACAGATCCCTTATTACATGTCATTTTGACCTTATTACGGGTCATTTTCATAGAACTGACATTTATTTGCTTTGGCCAGATTTGAGTTCTAGCCCTGTTCCAAACCTTTGAAAAATATTATTTGTAAATATGTTGTTTGCATGAAATTTTTAGTCCATGGCCAGGGGCGAGTGAGTGGGAAGGCCTTCAGCTGGCTCTGAGTCAGCTATGTAGAGGGTTGAGGGCCACCATCCCACAGCAGTTGTTAGTCAGCCGATCTCCTTCTCCTGAACTGGCTAGGGAGGGGCAAAGCACTGGGTAGTCCAGGAAATGGACTCTACATGCTTGCCCACCCCTCCCCTATTTAACTGTGCTGCTGCTGGGCTGCTTCCTGCAGTTGGTTCTGGCTCTCCCTCCTTCCCTCCCTCCCTTGTTTTTGGTTGTCACAGGTTTCAGTGTTCTGTTTCATGTTCACTTGTTGCCCTGCAAGAGCCTTACGCAGCATCTATAGGGCTATGGACTGTAATCATAAACTGGACAATGAGTGTGCCAAGGAACTGGACTGTGTAGCAGACCCGATGAAGGTGCCAACCTCCTGAACTGAAGACACATGCCTAGCCAAGGGAAGCCTTGTCCTGAAGCAGTGTGCCAGCCAGATGTGGACCCATGGCATGCCTGAAGCCTTGCAGCCCTGCATCCCTGTAGGAGGCAAGCCAGCACCCCTGACACTGAAAGCATGCAGCAATTGGCAGCAGTTTGCCAAGGAGAAGCCATGCTTTACACAGAAAGCCTGAGTGTTCCAGCAAAGACTCCATAGAAGGAACCCTTATCCAGCACGCAGGCACTTCCCCCCCACCTTCTCCAGATGCTGCACATATTACTTATTGTATAACAAAAGGACTTGCGACATGACAGGATTAAGCAGCTGCTACAATTCCATCAACCACCCATCCTAATAACATTAAGACTAACAACCACCCATGACTACTCCTGTCTTTCCTTTTGTCTTTCGAAGATGTCACAATTAGTTGAATGTCAGTGCAATTGCCCAACCATTAATCCTGTTCTCCTGGTCATCTCCTAACCATTAGTAACCAAATCTCTCTAGAATCCTGGGGACTACATGATTGGTGAATCATTCCCCCAGTCATCTTAGAGTATACAAAGGGAGCATCACCCCATTGCTCTCTCTCTCCTATCCTCCCAACCCCAACCTATCTTTGGTTCCATTCCTGTGCAGTTTGGATTCTCCAACGTGTTCTGCTGGTCAATACATAATCCCTTCCCTTAAAGTCATACTATTTTTCACTCTCCATGTCAGGACAGGTAAAGTATCACCTCTTAATGAAATACCTGCTAATGGATTTTTCTACCTTAATTTTTTAGTTCTGTATTGTGTGTTTTGATTGCTTGATTTTATATTAGTCTGTGTGTGTGTATGTGTGTGTGTGTGTGAATATTCCCTTAGTAAAAGAAACTAGTGATTTTCAAAGACCTAGTAAAGTGGGACTTTGGTATATGAAGGTCATGATCCTATAGATATGCCAATTGCACATTAATATCATAATCCCCCAACCTTTTATTAAAGAAATATAGCAATTTGGCTAACACACTACTCTTCATCACAGGTTGACTGGATGGTTTTGGCACTGGGGGAGTTTCTTTGGGGGGGAGTGGTGCCTGCAAGTCTGCCTTTCCCATTTTGGGGACTCCCTTAAAGGGGTTGTGATGGCCTTGTCCACTTCCCTCCCTCAGAGGCAAGATTTTCCCTCCCTTTCCTTTGCTTGTCTGACTGAGCCACACTAGTAATGTGTTTAGTTCTTTGCTGAAGAACTCAGGCTATCCCACCCTCTCACAGTACGATATTTTGGCTGTTGGCTCAGCCCAGGAATCTGAGGGAAGGGTTAGGAGCCCATTTTAATTTAACCAACTTAAATGGTAAGGTAAAGGCAAAGGTTCCCTTGCTCGAAAGCCAGTCAAGTCCAACTCTAGGGTTGCGGTGCTCATCTCCGTTTCAAAGCTGAAGAGCCAGCGCTGTCCAAAGACATTTCCGTGGTCATGTGGCTGGCATGACAAGACGCCAAGGCACATGGAATGCTGCTACCTTCTCACCAAAGTGGTACCTATTTATCTACTTGCAATTTCTTACTTTCGAACTGCTAGGTTGGCAGGAGAACTTAAATGGTACTCGAGGTGTTTTGAAATTCAAAAATACCAAAATATCTTATTTAATATATAGGGGAAAGGTCAGGTGAAATCAGGGGTTGAAATTTCTAAGATTAAACCAGTATATGCACAGACGTCAGTGCTCATGTTTCAGGCTAATAAGAGTTTCTTAAACTTTTCACAGTAAGTTAGATCTTTATATTGAGAAGCTTTTGTTCCAGTGTTTTCCCCAAACCCGTCTGTTCAATTTCTATTAGTATTCACTGACTCTTTTGGTTTCCTGAAGGCTGGTACACACTTTCCAGTACCCAAATCCCTTCTCTTGAAATACCAGTACATGTCTTGAGTTCGTAACTGACTCTTATTAAGGTCTCTAAAGGCAATTTCTAAGCACACGAGACCAGGATTCTCTGCACTATTTAACTGGGTAAGGAATTTGCTTCTCTCTCTAGAAGGTCTATTTCCTTTTCTTGGCTCAAATGAGAGTCTTCGCCTACTTCCCAAACTACCTTGACAATTTCCCCTCTCCAGTTTTACTGTGTTCAGCTGCTCTCAGTTAAAGCTGAAATCAGACTGTCAGTTCTCAATTCAGGTTGACTGAATAGCTCCTCAAGACTTTTTTTGCTCAGCTGATGCTAACCAATCAAATTGCTTGGAGCAGCTTGTCACTCAAGGCTCTCTGGCTCTGTGAAGACCTTTATCTGTTTACACAGCATTTCTAAGCTTTTAAAAGTGCAGTCCATCACTGGGGTCTTGGGGTGGAGTATGTCCAGCTCAGGGGCTGTCAGATTGCTCTTACCACCAGGTGGCATGAGAACCATTCAGTGGCTGGTGCCCATGTGGATCCAGGAAGCTTGTCACTCCATGGTTTCCCCCACCATCAGGGGGGCTGGGGGGATTGGGTTCATCAGGTGGCAAGGTGGGTCACCCAATGCAGGATCCACCCCCATGCTGTGCTGATGCTCCAGCAGTTTGTTCAAAAAACCTGTGGCCAAATTTTTCCCAAGCTGGTTGTGTCATTGTGCTTCCTTCCTCATCCTTGCTCACCCCACCTTGTTTCTGGTCTGCAACAAATTAATTCAAAACTTTAAGCTGTATTTATCTTAACCATATGATTGGTTCATAAATGTCCTTTCCACACTTGGATCTCATCCCTGGTTTTATCAGAGTTCAACTCGCGACACGATACCTTGCATTTAGCCCTGGTTATAACAGCACCCGTTTATCCCGGGATAAGTGTGGGGCAAAACCGGGATGACCTCAATGTAATGTGTAAACAAAAAATACCCTGAGATAATTACAGGGGTGAACTCGAGTGTAGTGTAGAATATAAAAATACCTTGAGATAATTACAGGGATGAACTCGCATGTAGTGTAGAATGTAAGTTTGGGGAATGGAGTTGAACCAGGATTGAAGGTCTAGTGCAGAAAGGTATTTATTTATTTATTTATTTATTTATTTATTTATTTGCTTGTTAGATTTGTATCCCACCCTCCCGGCCTAGGCCGGCTTAGGGCAGTTTACAGACAGAATAAAATCCAACAATACAATAGCATAAAATCACATCAATAAGGTCTGCTTTAATTGGCAACAGCTGTCTGGGTTTCAGGCACAAATTTTACCAGCCCAGCTAATTGGCATTTTTCCACTGAAGATGAACACGGGGTCTTCTGCATGCAAAGCATATACACTACCACTTCCAAAGCATGTTTGAGGAGCTCCAATGTAAATAGTCCACTGCTCCTCAATTCCCTGCCGCCCTATGGCCGTCAAGCCCTTCAGTGTCAGGCCTCAATCTTGCAAAGGGACTTGATTTGGGAATGTTAGATCAGGTGGGGATTAGCTTAGCCCAGCCACCCAGCTCTATAAGTGGGCTTTCCCTTGGTATCAAAGGTAACAACAGCATATTAGTCATCAATAGAAAGAGGGTAAATAGAGGACTCTGTAGGTGCATTGCATTGTATCAAGACAATTGCTACTAGGGGCAGCATACTTGATGCATCCCTCTTTGCTGTGTTGCCTTGTGTCATGAAAACAGAGGCAAGAGAATCTGGGCCAACAGAGGCATCATCAAGAATCATAGAATCATAGAAGGGACCTCCAGGGTCATTTAGTCCAACCATGCAAGAAATTCACAAATGCCCCCCCCCCAGAAAAAACCTTAGTGACCCCTGCTCCATGCTCAGAAGATGGCAAAAAACCATCCCTGGCCAAACTGACCTCTTACTAAACAAATGCAATCATAAGTGGGAAATGCAAGCTATAGATTAACTTTACAAAGCTTGTAGAAATGTTTGGTCCTGATTACAACATAATAAGCATCGTCTGTCACTGAACACATGCATGTGGCCTCTCACCATTTTTAGAGCCAGAATTGTTGAACTGTTTTTCTACTGTTATAATAAAATCTGATCAACAAAAGGAACAGAGATTCAAAATCACTGAATGTATTATGCTATAAATTGACAACCAGCCCTACAGCCATAATGCACTTTCACTCTAAGCAAGCCTAATGACAATCTATTATTTCAGCCTGAAAGAAAGCCTAAACTTGTGTTTCAGTGTTCTACATCTACCATTTTTGAACATTTTGCCTCCTAGAAGAAGCCTTATACAGATAGCCTATTAAGATGGAACATCAAAATAACACATTCAGCGCTCACCATGGTGTCAGCTCAGTAATTCATTCTTAGCACTGTACAAAGTAAACATGAATGATGAAGAAACAAAACTTCTTCCTAGATTAAGTTCTGTATGATACATCATTTTAAGATATTTAAAATTCAGTTGCTTTATTACAGGCTTTTCATGTGATCCTTGACTAAATGCTTATTTAAAATCAGCCCGCAGTTGGGAATGTCTTGAAGTCTTTACATTTCTGTACAAGTCTATTATAAACGTTCAAGCTTTTCAGTTTTCCAATAGCCAAATGCAGAAATAATTTTATTAACCAGCGAGAAAGCAACAACTTTCAAAGCCTGCTCTAAAGCAATAGTAAGGTCCTCACTCTGATAGTCTAGTTCTAGGGATGAATGGACTTCAAAAAAAACAATACTGATATGGTTACCCATATAATCATATCATGGGAGGGAAAACTGGCAGAAATCTCCACCCGATCTTCTGGAGATGCCGTTCCATCAGAGGAACTTTCTGGTTGGCTATAGGCCACTGTACATAAATCACTTCATTATAAGGGGTGTAGTACACATGTGCCATCAGCAGTATAGGGGTGGAAGATGGGAATGAACTGAAGAAACTGAAAGCTGCCATACATCAGGCATGCATTTTGTACAAAATTTGGAAATTTTTTAAAAATGGAAATAGTGAATTTCTAATGCATTAAGTTTCAATTTGAAAGGGGAAATGGGATAATTTGGAACTCCAACTTTTGAGCAACCATTTAGATAAAGAAAATTTCAGAAATATCCCAAGCCTGAACAACAACAAAAAAGGGTTCCTGGGAAACAGATAGTGGACTCTCATTACTGACGACCTTCTGTAGTGACAGGGAAACAGAACACCCACCCTTAGAAATAAACACTTAAGGATATAAGAACATAAGAGATGACAATGTTGGATCAGGCCAAAGGCCCATCCAGTTCAACACTCTGTATCACACAGTGGCCAGAAATACCAGGTGCCATCATGAGGTCCAGCAGTGAGGTCAGGACATTAGAAGCCCTCCCACTGTTGACCCCCCCCCAAGCACCAAGAAGACAGAGCATCACTTGGCCCAGAGTCCCTATCTATACCTTGTGGCTAATAGCCACTGATGGACCTCTGCTCCATATAATGCTTATCTAATTCCCTTTTGAAGCCGTCCATGCTTGTAGCCGCCACCACTTCCTGTGGCAGTGAATTCCATGTGTTAATCACTCTTTGGGTGAAGAAGTACTTCCTTTTATCCATTCTAACCGAGCACGAGCCGAAGGAAGGACCTACTGGACTACCCCCCAAGGTCCTGGAAGCAGAGCGCTCCTGACCCCCTCCCAGATTCTCAGGTCCCCAGGGCCAGGCATTCCCCACAATAGAAGCATCCATCTTACTTGAACTTTCTGAGGCTGCAACAGCCACGCTGACCTGTAGCGCCTCACAGCTTGCACTTCCATCAATGCACCCTTGCCAGCTGCGGCCCCTTGAACCAACTCTCCAGTGTCGCTCCCCACAGGGGGAGCAGTGGAAGCTGAGCCTATAGCTGAAAGGCATGCCAAAACTGTTTGATTGAATTGGGACAAACGGGACCAACGCACCGAACGTGGTAACTCTACACACCCTTGCGCCACTGTAATTTCCTACGCAGTTTCTAAAGCTTCCAGGTGCTCCAAAATGAGACGCCACTCTAACTCTGTGTCCTCATCATCCGATGAAGACTGAGCCTTATTAGCTGGCTCCATGGCCTTCGCTGCATGCTGTGCATCCTTAACAGGCCCTTTTCCCTTTCCTGACAGCATCTTGCAAAAGGCAGCATGCAACAAAATAGTGCCTGTCACATGACTTGACTGCGCCCAACCCACTTGTGAGGCTGCCAAACGCAAAGTGACGTGAGAACTCGCAGCCTGCTGAGCCCGATAGTGCGGACAACCAGACCTCGTAAGACAGGCAGAGAAAGGGGGGAAAAGAAAAAGGGTTTTTTTAAATAAGTGGAGGGGGGGTTGAGGGGGGGAACGGGGGTGGGAGGGAATTGTGCGCAGTGCCACTCTCTTCCACCAAGTACACTAACTCAACGCCACCTGCAGAATCCACCACCCACAAAAACCTCCAAACCCTTGAGACAAAGACTCTCAAAGCCCGAAGAGACCATGTTGGAGAGACGCTCCTTGTCACTGACCAATTCCAATGTCTCGACATTTTCAGTGAGTTATCTACTACAAGATCTCTCTCTTGTTCAGTCTCTGCCAGTTCAGACTCCATCAATGTGTATTTATATTTAGGATTTTTGGCTCCAATGTACATCACCTTGCACTTGGCCACATTGAACCCCATTTGCCATGTTGACACCCTCTTGCCCATCCTTGACATATCCCTTTGGAGTACCTCACAGTCCTCCCTGGTTGAACAACTTCGTATCATCTGCAAATTTAGCCACTTCACTGCTTACTCCCAACTCCAAATCATTACTGATTTTGAACAGAGTAAGTTTATTTGAACAGAGTAAGGGTGACATGACTGTTGAAATCAGCTTCTAATTCAAGTCACTTTCCTGGATGCAATTTCAGATGTGCAGAAGAGACACACATTCACACACCTGAATACCCAAACACGATAGCTTGGTATTAATTGTCAGAAGTGCTCTCTCACCCTTTGTGATGCTCCTGTGAATAAGGTGGAAGGAAGGACACCAGAGACAACAATGTTCCCCAGTTCATTTTTACCTCAAAGTATAGTCAAATATCCTTACACACAAACTAGAAAGAGATGCAATTTAGTTCTGCAATAATATCCCCAGAAGACAGAAGGTGCAGTTATATGAGGTGGAGATGCCTAGCAGCCCTGCCCAGGCACAGCAGCTCCCCATTTCGGCAGGCATCAAAAAAACCTAATTGTGCCATGCTATTAAATGACTAAATTAAATGACTGGAGCCAAAAAGACCTAATTGTGCCTATTAAATGACTAAATTAAATGACTGGAGCTGCGGTGGCTCAAGTGGTTAAGACGCTGAACTGCAGGCTGTGGAAGGGCAGTAGTTCAGCAGTTCGAGACCCGGGTGCCGCATGATGGAGTGAGCTCCCATCTCTAGTTTCAGCTCCTGCCAACCTAGCAGTTCGAAAGCAAGAAATTGCAAGTAGATAAAAAGGTACCACTTCGGTGGGAAGGTAACAGCGTTCCGTGCACCTCGGTGTTTAGTCATGCCGGCCACATGACCACGGAAACGTCTTCGGACAGCGCTGGCTCTTCGGCTTTGAAACGGAGATGAGCACCGCAACCCTAGAGTCGGATTCGACTGGCTTTCGAGCAAGGGAACCTTTACCTTTATTAAATGACTATATTAATAAAAGGATCATTAATTGCTTATCAGAACAACATACAGCCATATCAGTTTCTCCCTTCTAAAAGATAGTAATTATGGCTATACACATTTCATAACATCCTGCTTAGAACAGAGATTCACCCTAGAGCCTTTGCAAAGACCCTCTCCTGTGCTCTCTGTGACTTGCAATACTGCACCTTGTAATACTAGCACAAGCATGTCATTATTGCAGCAAACAATGTATAATTTCCCCTATGTCAGCTAATGCATCACGTTGATGCTATAACCCTGTTCCAGTATAGAGGGGATGTCAAGATAAATTCAGCCTGTGATTTTATTGACTTTCTGGCTTTTTGTCCTTTGAAGTGTTTGAGGCTGACAAGTTATAAATGTTAATAACATATTCTGAAAAACAGACTGGGTTACTTTAGTCTGAATTAATACTAGCATATTCATGTTAACGTTGACCTCATCAAGTTACAAGAGAAGTAATTTTTCTTCTTTGTCTCCTGCCACTGCTGAAGCCAAAGCTTATACATCTAAGGGCAGGGGGGAACCCCACATGATACTTTATATGTGCAGCAGGGAAGATAGTCAGACCATGACTTCTAAACTGTCCTTCACATTAGGGAACTGAATGAACTGTTCTGTCTGTGTTCACCCGAGTCTGTGAGTTCATTTTCCCAGTAACGGCAATACAACAATGGCTCCAGTTCCTACAGATGACAATCCAAGTGCAAATGACATGAGAGAACAATGGTAGACTTCTAACAAAAGAAAATAAAAAGCCTGATTACTTTTCAATAGGAAGGATATTTTTCCTCTTCTTTAGTAGTGCACCTTTGCTACAAAAAAGATATATCTGGTATTCCCAGCAAAAGAATGAGGTATTCACAATACAGAAGAAATCTCTAATTGGTTGACTGTGCTTATGGGTCACTCTGCTTATTAATGCTTTTTTACAAAGAGGCATGTTTTGGTCCATTTCAGTAGTGACATTGAGCATTAAACTAAATCACTAATTAGAATAATGAAAATAAAAATATAGAACCAACTCCACCTATCGACTTCAGATTGTTTCAGGATTTTTTAAAAACATGTTAAGTAGGACCATAATAATTAGAGCTGCCTAGCATCAGTATGTCGTAAAATAAAATGTTTTATAAACTTACTAGAATAAGGCCCATTGTGGAAATAAATACAATGAACTCTAGAAAGAGGCTCTGGGAGAGAGCCAAGGACTTGGGCACTCAGCGTCAATGTGCTGTGGCGACCTCAGCAGGGTATAATGACAGAGAGTCCACCATTTTCTGCAGAGGAACTGCTACCTGAAGAGCAGTTGTAATTTTCAGTGATCTCCACTCCTCACCTGGAGATTGGCAACAATTGTTACCCAGAAAGAAATGGCTGGTTTGGAGGGTGGAGTCTATAGCATTGTACCTGTCTCAGATCCCACCTCTCCTCAAACCTCACCCTCTCCAGGCTCCACCCCTC
>NW_015167546.1:720751-720911 GCF_001447785.1 Gekko japonicus
AGCAGGGGAGACTATGTAGTCAGAGCACAACACAGATTATTAGCCCAAATTAAAGAATTTATTTAACTATTTACAAAAGTTATGGAGCACACACACACTGTAGGAGTAAGCACACACTATGAACCAACAGGACATAAATCAACAGGGGTTAAACACAATC
>NW_015167546.1:721055-775490 GCF_001447785.1 Gekko japonicus
TGAAGACTGCCTTGGGACAGTTCCAGTTTTCCCATACTTTTTGGCCTTGGGGCAGCTGGGAACTGTAGGCCAGCAGATGAGGAAGTCCCATTCAACACAGTAAGTGATATCCCTGCAGGCCCCTCTCTGGAACTGCAGCTCAATTAAACCTTATGGGGGAACATTTTAAACAAATAACCACAGCCATTTTTCAAACACAGGTAACTGCCATTTTGTGACACCTAGCAACAGCCACAGAAGGGAAAGATAATCCCACACAGGAAAAGTGCCTTCGTCAATAGAGAGAGCTGTTTGCCAGTAATTCTGACAGGGCACAGTGGCTGAAGGGGGAGTGGACGGGGAAGAGGAGCAGACCCAGCACCTGGCAAATGGCATGCAAGTACTCTTGAGTGGCGGCTGACAGGCCAATGGCTGAGGGCAAGCATGGAATCTTGCCACCCCAAAACAGGATTATAATATAGGAGAGATGCCACCAGACTGATACATATGGTATATGGCTCCTCTTAAAACTATTGCATAAAAGTTTGAAGGAAAATGGGAGTAAAATAGTCACATATCTGGGTGACTATTTTCAGTAGCAGAAGAGTGCAAATTCTTAAACTTTGTCATATATTATATTTGAAGAGCTGGTTTTATACCCTACCCTTCACTACCCAGAGGAGTCTCAGAGCAGCTTGCAATCATCTTCCTCGCCCCACAGCAGACAACCTGTGAGGTAGGTGGGGCTGAGAGCTCTGAGAGAGCCGTGACTGACCCAAGTTTGCACAGCTGGCTTCATTTGGAGGAGTGGGGGACCAAAACCAGTTCTCCATATTACAGTCTGCTGCTCTTAATCACTACACCAAACTGTATTTCTTTCTTTGTTTCACTAAATCAGCACTGCTCCTTGAACACTGTGGTCCCTTCAGCATAATATGAAACAAGATTTTTAATAAAGTATTCTAGGTGAGTGGTTTCTATTTGATATTCGGAATGGCAATTATATTCTAGTTTACGAATATAATCCAGAGCATTTATGGACAATTACATGCAACTGATCCCTGACCTGGATGGTTCACACTAGCCCAATCTCATCAGATCTTGGATGCTAAGTATTGTCAGCCCTGGTTAGTGGCTGGATGGTAGACCACCAAAGAAGTCACCATAAATTGGCTGGGACTTGACAGCACTTTCCACCAACACATGCAACTGAAATCAATGGCACACAGATAGTTTACATGTACAAATGTTGTTTTCATTATTAGTACAGAAGTGCATTCACAAGAGAACTACGCATGTAGGCTAAATCACATTGCTTTCAAAAGAACAAAGCCTTCCTAAAAGCGTATCAGCATGAGAACAGCAAAAATAGAAATCTTTTGTTTCCCTAAATAAAGAGTTCAAGAACAATCTCTCATTTAACTTTGATGCTAGTAAACTAGAAAATGTCTTAGAGTTCCATCAGGGTGAATTTGGCTAACTGTGATCATCCACTTCAAAAGTGTTCCATAATCTCACTGGGACTCATGCGGGGAAGAGCCTTTCCTGAGTATCATTTGCAACCTCTGCTGAAATATAATTTGCTCAACCCTTAATATACTTTCATTTGGAACTTGGCATTTTCTATATACTGCAAAAGGCTAGTTCATCCCCTTAATTATAGTAGCTTAAGGGGAAAGTTGCACATTTATGGATAAACATCTGTTTGTATGTTCTGGCTTTGGCGGAATGATTTTTTATTCCATTTCTATTACCAAAAGATCTTGTACAAAGGAGACGAGTACTACTTGGGTTCCAATTTTCTAGGGCTTTTGAATTCTCATTTCTTTTACTTTGCCTGCAGCTAAGTGGTTGCAGTAAGAAGAGTCTCCTGGATGATAAACTCAGAGTTTTATTCGCCCCCTGTGTTGTCCTACAGGCTGAATGAAACACACAGCTGTAGATCTGTTTTACCATGTGTATTGTGCTGGTGAAAAGTGGATCAGAAGCCAACAGCTCAGCATCCTGGAAAACTTTGTTTCTCAGATGGTTATGACTCTCCAGCTTTTAAACTGTTAGATACTGAGTGTGTCATACAGATGGCGCATTCATTCCCTGTGGAGTGATGTTGCTGTCAGAAGCACTGTACCAGATGTACAACTAAGGAGCACAAGAACTCATGGCTAGAATAAAAATTTCAGGAAGAACCAAGGAAAGGGATTTTAAAAAAAAATCAAATGAATCTGTTTTAATGATACATGACTGGTTTTCCACTGTGGTAATTTATATACCTAATTAACATTCAGTATTTTTTATATATATGCATGTACACATGTGTTTTTACTAAGTGTTGTTTTATAACCACTCAAGTTGGTATATAAATGGGCAAGCCTTTGACTAATGTGGGATTCATCATCATGCAGAAGAAAAGGTAGCTAAACACGGGAATGTATAAAGCACAAGTGGGACAAAGAGCCACAGGCTGCTTGCTAACTACCATGAGCTGTATTTTCATTATATTTGGGGTTAGAACCTTTAAGCTCCTTTTCATTCCTTATGATATAATGGCACACTATGGCTGATTTACTTCAGATTGGATTTTATACTTGCTTTCACTTGACATTGGCTCAGTGGTAGAGCATCGGCTTTGAAGGCAAAAGGTCCCCCAAATTCAATCCCTGGCATATCCAGTTAGAAAGGACCAGGTAGTATGTGATGTGAACAGCCCCTACTTTGAAAACCCAGAGAGCCACTGGCAGTTAAAATAGATAATAGCACTGACCTTGACAGACCAACAATGTCATCCTAAGTATGTTTGTTCATTCAGCTGTATCCAAGCCAAAGGTTTCTCAGCTGAATATAGATCAGAGTTTATTTTTAGCTATCCATTATAGCTGTTCCCAGATAATCCCAAAAACGTTCATGATTATCCAGAAATGCCAGATAGCCACAGTTAAAGGGCATTTAAGGAGTTCTCAGTCCCTTTAAGTGCCTTTGGACTCAATCCTCAGCTTGGAGAAGGCATTTAAAGGGTCTGGAGCCCTTTAAATATTTTCAGTGTTCACTCACAGCTTACAGAAGGCATTTAAAAGGACTGTGATCCCTCCATTGGAAACAATGAATGATGGTGGAACCTTCTTTGGGAGCCCAAGAAATTGGACCCTCTAGTCCAATCTTTTTGAAACTTGGGAGTGCTTTTGAAGAAAGGCACCAGCAATTATACTGCAAATTTGGTGCCACCACCTAAAGAAACAGGGCCCCCAGCTCCCGGTTACCTCTGGATAGATTCTCCATTATACCATATGGGCACCATTGACTATAATGGTCCCCATAGGGTATAATGGAGCTGAAAAAAATTGAGATTCCTGAAAAATCATGAATCCAAATACCATACTGGTATTGGGATTTGGGAATATCAGGAAATACCAATTTTTTTCAGGTCCAATACACTCGAACCTGAAAAATCCTTTTTTTATTTTTATTTTTTGCATATTACTCTGCTTAGGGTGGCAGTGGCACTGCATTGATCTGATTCAGTATAAGACAACTTCACGCACTCCAGTGGAAGCTATGCTTCCTTCATTAAAGTAAGGTTCTTCACTTACTAGAAGGGGATCATAAATCCTTTAATGGATTTTTCTTTTACTGTATGGAGCAGAACTGAATAATTCCCATTTTGCCTCAGGGAGTGTATCAATTCATCTGGAAGACTCTTTAGAAGGTGAATTCTTTGGAAATTTGATGCAGTACTGCTTTGCTGCAACACTCCTATGAGGGATGTTCTGTTCGTTCATTTATTTAATGTGTTAGAACTCAGTGTCACCTGTGTTTTTGTTTTTATAAATATAACAAAATAAAAAATGCAATGCTTGGCTAGTAATGGAATAAAAAGTCATTATTAAATATATTGTTCTCACTTATAAAATACTATCATAATGTATCTACAATATATATTCCACTACTTTCTTTGCAACACTTAAAATTATAAAAATACTATTTGGTTTAACTGCAGTTTTTACTCACTGTTACCATACCTTGTGGTGATACATTAACACTAGAACATAATTCTACTACAAATACCTTGCTTTTCATGCAGTTCCTTTATAAAGGAGCACTACAATGATGTCTAGACAACTTCAGAAATAGCTTCAAAACAGGAAGCATCAAGTAGATTTATGAACTAGCACTATTTTGACCCATTTAATCGGAAATATTTGGAAACTGGTTTTAATAAAATCACAAGTAATTGGTATATAACTATGTGAATTAAATGAGTCACACTTTTTTTACTGTAAGTAGATCTTATTTGACCTTAAGTCAGGGTTTGTTTGTTTTTTGTGGGGGGTCTATTTTCTGAATTTTGCTGTATGCAACCCCCCCACAACTCACCTGTGATGTTTAGCTTAGGTGCGACTTAAAGGAAGCATGCCATTTTCAAGAGCTGCAATCCCTTGTGAGCTAAATCTTGGATCTCCTTGCCTCATCATGTGACTCAAGCAACTGTCAAACAGTTTTGGAGCTGTGGAGTAGCTATGGCACTAGAGTCTGAGTCTCATTTCTTTCTGCCTTGCAAGCTTCTTTTTTATCTTTGCAGTAGATCAAATTGATTATTTCACAAGGTGATGAACAGTCAAATGAGATGATTAAGTGGAGTGTGTGGTGGAGGTACAATGATTCCAATAAGGATGCATGAAAACATGCACATAACAAAATAACCCTGACAATAACATGAACAAGCACCAATCAGTATGACTTAAAAAAAAACCAGCTCATTGGCTGAGTTATTACTTTGCTAACACCTTATTTAAGCAACTGGGTTTGGGTGGTGTGTAACAATGTCTGGTCTGTTGGAGGGAGAAACCAGAACTCCCATTAGGTAATGCATCAATGCCCATGCATGAATAGATCTCAATTGCAGTCTACCGTACTCTTGAAGTCACCTGTCCAACAGGCTGCAGCTGCCCACAAAGAGCAGAACTAATCAGTTATAAATCAGCTGTCTGTCCAAGATCAGCAAGCAGAATGGCCAAATTTTTAAGCATCCCTAGCTAGCTGCTCTCTTACTGTATAAAAAGACTGACAAGGGTAGACTTGGCTGGATCAATATCACAGCAATCTGAGTAGTTCCTGGATCCCAGAAATGATTACAGCAGTAGCAAATAATATGAATCAATTTATATGAGTTTCTCCCACAGCAGAAGACACCTCTAGGAGAGGTCACCACTGATGGTAAAATCTGTATTGCACAAAAATATGTGCCCAGGGATAAGCCCTCCTAGACTTGTGTGTGACTCTCCAACACTGGCCACCGACCTCTTACAGAACTAAGGAGAAAGAGAAACATCACAGAGGCAAAGTGGAGCTAATTCTCTTCCTACTTGAATTGTATTGTGCTATAAACTTTGCTGCCCCTTCATTGCCATTTAATTTGTCTTTCTCATTTGGGGTTGGATATGTTTAGCAATAACTATTTTTAAAAGGAAAAGGCAGAAATATAAAGCTGAAGAGTGCCTGATTATATTATAATATGAGATGTCTCTAGAAGTAATCTTATGAAACACAAGCATTAGGACATTTATTACAAAAACACTGATATGGGGAGTTGTGGGGCCCACATGGACACAGAGAGAGACAGAGCATGGGGGTTCAGCACAACTAGGCAAAACCAAAACCCTTCATCCCTTCCTCTTCCATCACCAATGTTTCAATTGATGGAAGAAGTTCGTATGGTTTAAGAACAGTTCCTCCATAATTCTCCATGCTCATTTCAGCTTCCCAGGCTTTATGCCTTTTTGTCCATCCATTCGTTACAACCTTTACCATCAATTTTCAAAGGTCTCAGGAGGTTGTAGAAGGAAGGGGGAGGGCAAGATGGTCTGGAAGTTCCATTGTATTCACACTATATAGCAACCAAGCCAATGTCAGAAATATCTGCCATTAGGCAGTTTGTTTGCATAGTTCTTACAATTCACTCCATTAATCAGCGGCACAACATTCATAACCTAGCATAAAACAAAGTTTGAGTCCAGTGGCCCCTTTAAGACCAACAAAGTTTTATGCAAGGTATGAGCTTTCATGTGCATGAGTACTTCTTCAGATAGATTGAAATGGAAGTTACCAGTCTGTACATATACGTAGAGGGTGAGCAGCAAATTAGCATAAGCATAATAAATAATGTTTAACAGATGCAAGGACCAAACTGGAATAACAAGCTTAGTTTATATGGTCACCATTTGTTTGGGTTTAATTCTGGGGGGAAACATTGTGAAGGAAATAAATATATCAAAATCGGAGAGAGATAGTCAGATCTACCCTTCTTAATTGTGGAATGAAGAGTCGGACTCAACTGTGTGACTGAACAACAAAAAGAGAATAATTAACTGAGACCCTGTTGTTATGCTCTATCGTCACCTCTCAAACTTGGAGGTACTTTTACAGCATCCTTTTTCTTTGAGGTGTGGTGATTGGCTATAATTAGCATTGTTTATCACTGTTGCTTAAATCTAAAGCAACCACACTGGGTATCTGGTATTCCAGTGGATATTGTACAATCAGAATTTGGTTCGGTGATCTTTTGGATTTGTATGGGGGGAAAAACAGCATTACACCCACATCCAGATAGCCATATATGTTGAATACACTCACAAATTCCTGTATCACTGAAAAATTTATTTCAGTACTGCCTTAGCTAGTATATTCTCAAGCACTTTCAAAATAGTGGAAATAGATTGAATTTTTGAGGCCCACAGACAAACGATTGCAGACTACAGAACACCTCCCTCAACAGAAGTTGATAAGGTCAGAGGAAGTTTGTGTTCATATTTCTGTTTCCTCTCCTGTGTGTGTCTGTCCATCTAATATTTGGTTTTAGGATCCATCTAATATTTGGTTTTAGGAACCTAAATACAGCTTTCAATCCAAGATGGCTTTTTCATGTCAGTTCTGGCCCAATACTGCTTTGGTTTATCCCCTGATTTCTACCCACATTTTTCTGCCTTTAGTTTTTGCTTCAGGCTTCTTTGTGTCCCCCCACCCCCAGGTTTCTTCCATTTCTTTTGAGACCATTTCCCCTCCAGTCTCTTTCTGGAAGCCAATTTTGATTTTTCCACTGAGTTTTGAGTTTTTTGTCCTGCCCACTCCCACCTACCTCCAGCCCACACACACCCTGAAGATGAGTGGTTTCATTTTCTTTTTCTTTTTTAATGACACTAAAATACTAATATATTGATAGAGCACTGTAACTTAGCAGGTTCTCTGCAGTCCCAGCTTTCATTTTTTAAAAAAATTAAGTCTCTATCTCTTTCTCTCGTGGAGATATGCCTTTTCCCTTATAGCTCTGTGAAGGAAAGGGCTAGACACTAACTTTTTAAAAAGTGAAAGCTGGGAATTCGGAGAACCTTCTAAGCCTATTGTTACAATCCTGTATTGAAGTATCAATATTTTAGTGCCTTTTTTAAAAAGGGTGTGTGTTTTGATGCCACTGATGTCACCACTGATGACAACAGAACCCTCCCTTGAAAATACTCATTACTGAAGGCATGTGTGAAACAAAACAAAATGACCCCACAACTGTGAATATGCAGGGACAGATGTGGAGAAGAACTGTGCCCAAAATGATTCCAGTGGTTGTGGATTGGCTCTCAAGACTAGAGTGTGCAGTAGACTAAGTAGAGTGTGTGTGCCCACAGTCATCAGGATGGCATGTTCATCCAATGACAATAACCTCACTGAACATTTTGTTGTGGAGAGAGGAGCAGGGTCCTCCCCCTGCCCTCCCCCTTCCATGTAGGTGAAAGACCTCTGCCTGAGACACTGGAGAGCCTCTGCCAAGCAGAATAGACAATACAGACCTTAATAAACCAGTGATCTGACTAAGTATAAGACAGCTCCATGGATCCTTGTGAATGCTTCACACAGCTGGGAATATGCCCATATGCCTAACAACATGATCCTAAACAGTTAAGCTCTTTGAAGCCCATTGACTACAATGGTATTAGACGATTTTAACTCAGTTTATGAATTTACTTCATTGGCTCAAGCCAATGGAAATTTATAATAGTGCCTCCTCCCAATAACAGCTTTACTATAACATTCCATCTGCAGCTTTTATGCAAATATTATCTATATTGTGAGAGTTTGTCATAGTTCAGATTTCAACAATATTTTATTTAATTTAATTGCATGTAAAGATTAATTTCTGATAGGTCAATAGTTGCAGCAGCAAAAAGCTCATTAGGTGCAGAATTCATTTATGCATTTAGCAAGCTCAACTTTTTCTGCTGTCTAAAAATATAGTGAGGAAGTCAATGATACTGATATGCATCTCACATGTCCAGGATGAAATTTACATCATTTATGAAAAATGAGAAATGAATGCTATGATGAGAATATAATGAGCCTGTGAGGAAATAATTGTTTTACCACTCATGCAGTTTGAATCCCACTCTTTAAATTGACCCTTGCCACTCATTCCGGATAGCAGTGGCAAACAGTAATTTTACTGACAATGAAACTGTCAGCCAGAAAGGAGCATTTGTGAATGTGCTTGACATCTTAATCCAGCAGTTGATAGAGCCACTTAAAAAAGATATTAATGACTTCAGCTATAGTATCCAAGGAATATGCAGAATGTTGTTCCTAACTAGGAAAAAATGAGGTCTGTGTTGGCACATATCAAGGTTTTACTAAACATGTCAGAAAATGAAAAACAGGAAAAAATGGATTCAGACATAGATGCAGAAACAGATTCTCCCCCCCCCATAAAGTAAATGCGTGCTCAATTACACTGGATTTATAAGTACATCCTGATTACTAAAGAGAACAGTTGTGAATGTATTCATTTATTTGGATGCAACCTTTACCCAACAGAATGGGTCAGGTATTCAAATAGTGATGGGCAAAATTATTTGCCCCACTCCTGACAAAGTTTAGAATGAAACCAATTCTTTTCATCATAAATTGAAAATAGTCACTTTGCTGAAACTATTCTAGTCTTCATGCCCCTTTATACCGCCAATGAGTTAATGTGAGCAGATTGTAGCCTAGAAGCCTCCCCAACCCCAGCTTCACTCTGGTCCCCTTTTCTCAATTACAGGTACCCTCTCTTACAAACCTAATAATTAGAACTTGGCTCCTTGAAGATTTCATACTACGTGCACTGCCTTCACAGAAAGGAATAATGTATGTTTCTGCCAGTGCTTAAGTTAATAAGAAGCACACTGCATAAGGATGCTGAAGTGAAGAACAAAGGGAATACCATGTCACTGAATAGTCTGGACCATTGTTAAGAAGATTTTTTTCTTCCCAGCATGGCTCTGGTTTGCTTCTATAATATGGAATAGACAGACTGAAAATGATAGTGGGTGATCTTGGAAGATAAGCAGCCTTGTTTAAGATATTGAGGCAAAAGGAGACATGTCTAGATGGGTGGCAGCTAAAATGATCTTTCATACATCTTGGGAAACACATAAAATGATCTTTCATAGATCTTGGGAAATAAAACTAGTTTTAAAAGCAACAACAATAACAAAACTTGGATTTTCACCGTTTATTTGTGTATTCCCTAGTAATTCCTCATGAAAAATTTAAAATCTCACTTCTCAGTCAGGTGCCATCATCATCATGTGCAACACCTGCTATGAGGAATCTGTTTTTATTCACAAGCAAGGTACAAGAAAGTATATGGGATGTCAAAAAAGTATTAGCTAAGTTTCTCACAGGCAGGTTGGCAGACAATAGTTGAGTATAGCTTAATGCTTCAGAAAATGGTTGTTTCCAGCAGAAACTATTTGTTTCCAGCAGAAAGACTCTCCTGAGATGACATATGGTAACTCTTTGGATTTACAATACTAGTTCTAATGTTGCATTAAAGAGACCAATGGTCATGGACATATACAGCAGTATGGAGCCATTATATAAATAGCCATAAAGACAGGAAGCATGATCTATTAGTCTTTAATCTGAAATGTTCTCATTGACTTTTATGGAAAGGAATATACCTCCAGAGAAAGGATATGTAACAGGAACACATGATATTATGTAGGCTCTGAGATTATAGATTAATTCCTGCTATTAAATTTGGAGTCCTTATGCAATTTCACATTGAAAGCTTGGCAGATAAAAAAATCTATTTTGTCATCTGGTACTCTTTAAAATACACTTATGCACATTGTCTTATTCCCCCATACAATGCTTGCCCCACATTGGTGGTCCAAAACATAAAAGAATAGAAATGGATGCACAGCTCATCAATGAAAATAAGTTACCAACTAGCATTCCTTCATGAGTTGAGTAGTAAGGAAATATTAAGATGGCTGTCAATGACTGAGGCCTAAATGTGTGTGTGTGTTTGTGTGTGTTTATAGATTAAACTTCTCGACCTCCCTCCACAGTACATACCAGGCTCAGTGTGGTAAAAAGGTAAAGGTAAAGGTTCCCTTGCTCGAAAGCCAGTCGAATTCGACTCTAGAGTTGCAGTGCTCATCTCCGTTTCAAAGTCGAAGAGCCAGTGCTGTCCGAAGACATTTCCGTGGTCATGTGGCCAGCATGACTAAACACCAAGGCACACGGAATGCTGTTACCTTCCCACTGAATTGGTACCTATTAATCTACTTGCAATTTCTTGCTCTCGAACTGCTAGTTTGGCAGGAGCTGGAACTAGAGAAGGGAGCTCACTCGGTCATGTAGCAACTTGGGTCTCGAACTGCTGAACTACCGACCTTCCACAGCCTGCAGTTCAGCGTCTTAACCACTTGAGCCACCGCAGCTCCAGTGGTGGTACACGACAACAAAAACACATTCATAAATTAATAAACAATTTAAAAGAGTAGAAAATACAACTGTTAAACATTTCTAGATGGCATTAAAAACTACAAATTGTGCCATTGTCTTAGGCGGGGGGCAAGAAATAGAGGTGCCAGATGAAATGGAAACTGTCACTGTTCTTAACCAAAAGCTGGGGGAAACATCTCTGCCTTACAGGCCCTGCAGAACTGCATTAGATCCCACAGGACATGGATGTCATTTGGCAAGAGTTCCACCAGGTCGGAGCCAGGGTTGAAAAGGCTGTCTAGCGGTAGGTTCTGATTACTGCACTTTTTCTTTATTTTATTCTAAAGAATAGCTCTTTGTTTGCTCTTCATGCATACAGACACTTCTTCACTTCTATTTTGATAAGATTTTCTAGAATTCTGTCTGTGACACTACAGAGATAGTGTATGCATGTGCTTACATATACAGCTGCTATGTTCCTGCCTTTGCCTGGCATATGTAGATTTTGCTGCAGAGCTTTATTTTGGATAGGTTTCATACGTAGCAATAAGATGGAACTCCTGAACAAGAAGGGACTTCCTAGTTGACAGGTTCAGTACAATCCAAATTTACTCAGCTGAACGAGTCCCAGGGGAATGGGCACTGGATTGCAATCTCCATCTCTTAGCCCCTATGCGACACCAGCTCTCTGTGTCAATGTTCATAAACAATAAAACATTCACACAACTTAAATGAAAATCAGGGATGCTGTGGAAATTATTCTCAGTCAAATTTTTCCCAGGTTTTTAGTGTTCAGCATTACATCATTGTGTTTCCAGAGTAGATCTGGAAATCCTATCCTTTGGGGTTAATATAAGCAGTGTATTGCCAAGAGGCAAAAGGTTCTTTTCCAATGAGGGATTTGGAGGCATAAGTATACACATGTGAAGGAAAACAGACTGTTTTGTCGAAATCTCTCTGGTAAGCAACATAAAAGAAATTAACAAGTCAAAAAGAAAGAGAAAACATGCCCTTACACCCCTTCAGCTGATCGGGAACCCCCCAAAACAACAGCCGGCAGACTCCTAGAACTGGCCAATGTACCCAGCACTGCTACATGGTCCAGCCTGAGGCAAGGTTCAATAATAAGGTGGCTCCCAAGGACTTATACACTAATCTAGGCCTTCATCTGCATGTTTGTGTGTTATTCCTATAACTGACCATGGAGGGAATGAATATATCCCAAGGCCAACTGACAATTGGGGTGGGGTGGCAGGTGTCCAGTACAGATACTCCATACATTCCAATACCAGGTGCACGAGTTTAGCATATAAACAACTGACACCCAAAGTGTAATAACAAAAGACAAGTGAAGAGAGAACGTCTTCAACACCAGTGAAGACTTCATCTGGACCACCGGGCATCTTGGTCACAGATGGAGAAACTGTGGCTTATCTTCAAATTACACTAGTCTCCATAAAGTACCACTACAATTAATCCATAGTGACACTAATGGCTGCCAATCAGTTTGAATCAGCACAGTTTTTGTGCATATGTAGTTTTGCCAATATCTGATGCAAAACATTTCGGCAGATGTTCATGACTTTTTGGCATGAACTGAACAGATCAGGTGATTGAAGCTAATCGGATTGACTCCTTTGAATATGGTAAGTTTGACTGTCAAACATGTTTTGGTAAAATTCACAGCATCCCTAATCAGAGGTCATTTCAGGGGGGATCGCGGGGGATCGCAGTTCCCCCGGGTGAGGTACGGGGGGGCACATGATGAAGCCCCGCCCCCTGCTTCCAGCCCTCATTCAGCCAGGAGGAGGCAGGAGAAGAGGGAGGGTAAGTTGCTTCCTCCCTGCCTCTCCCCACCCCTGCCTGCCTGGGGCCAGGGAGGGCCTTCGCGGGGCTTCCTTGCACTCCCGCCGGCCTTGCAGGTCCACCGCCGGGCACCTCATGGGGCTCGGCAGTGGAGCTGCAAGGCCGGCGGCGGCACCGTTGGGGGCGGGGTGTGTGACCTTATGACACACTTCCGGTGATGTCAGGGGGTGTGGCCTTATGACACACTTCAGGTGATGTCATGGGTGTGGCATATGCTAATGAGTTATGCTAATGAATTCCCCTAGCTCTTTTTCTACGAAACGACCCCTGTCCCTAATCAAAACTAGTAATTCCACAAATTATATGGTGAAAGTGTTCAAAAGCTGAATATACTTTGTTCCAAACACAGGTGAGGCAATCTGTTCAGCTCCTGATGAACAACCCAAACAGCTACTAAACAGAACATGCCTCCCAAACTTCTTGCTGAATCCTCACCTTGCAGAGACCTAGTGAAAAATTTGGAGGTGAAGATACCAGCTGCGCTTCTCTGGCTGTTCTCCACCCTAGCACCCAAGCTTCTCTCTCTGTTCCAGCAAGATCTGGGGAGAAGTTGGGGTGGGAAGAACAGGACCATCTGGCTTCTTTACTCTGCCCGAAAACTGTCAGCTGGGGTTGCACAGAAAACCAGCAGATTGCTTCTGCTCTCCTGCAACCCAAGCTGGGGGTGGGTGGTTGGGTGTGAAGTACTTCTCTTTCCCATTCCCAAACTGTCAGATTGGACTGAAGGAGCACATCACTCCTGTTTTCCTTAGCCCAACCTGTCACTTTCAGGTGGAGTAAAAAGAACAATTCTTTTTTCCTCCTACATCTTTAACTGCATCCCAGGCTAACAAATTGGGTTGTGGAGTAGAGAAGAGAAATGAGCTGGGCTTCCCCCCCCCATTTGCTACATCACAGCAAGATTGGGATGCAGCACACTTTCCAGGTTGGGAGATCAGAAGAATTGAACTTCTAGTTTATCCCTGTAATCTGCTGGGAAGTCGCTCGTGATACCTCCTCCTAAGTGCTTTGCTAGTACATAGCAAAATTTCCCCAGCAAGACATCAGAAGATGACTCCCAGCTGATCCCTCATCAGCTGGCATTCAGGTTCTGATAGCAACAAGCAGACTGCTCTGAGAATACACACTGATAGGTCGCAAATAGCCTGCTGATTGTCTGCCTGAGCATCCTTGGAAAACCGAATGTAAGCCAAACCAGCAGGTGTTTGAGCAGCTCTGATGATGGCTGCTATTTATCAGTGTTTTCTCAATGTGTATGTGTACATCAGTAATGAAGAGAGAGACAAAATCTGCAAATAAACCTAGAAGTTGTCGCAAACTGCACAAGCTCCAATTGGGAAATTAATTTTAGAAATTTTCATAATTAAACCAAGAGGAGTGGAGCAAAATAAATTCTGATATGCAAACCAAATAATAAATGAATAAAATGGGAGAAATCAAATAAACTTTATTATAAATACTTCCTAAATTAAAAAAATATATTTTAGATGTCAGTAGTTATGAATTTGAGAAGTGTGAAGCATTTTTTAAACTAAATTTTAGAGAAAAACTATGCTGTAGACCTTATTGTTTTAGAAGAAGAAGAAGAAGAGAAGAGATTGAATTTATACCCCGCCCATCACTTGGAGTCTCAGAGCGGCTTACAAACTCCTTTCCCTTCCCCTCCCCACAACAGACACCCTGTGAGGTGGGTGGGGCTGAGAGAACTCTGACACAAACTGCTCTTTTTCAAGGACAGCTGTGCCAGAGCTTGTGGCTGACCCAAGGTCACATCAGCAGGTACAAGTGGAGGAGTGGGGAATCAAACCCCGTTCTCCCAGATTAGAGTCCGCACACTTAACCACTACACCAAACTGGCTCTTTTATTGGTTGAATGTAAATTAAAGCAAACATAATACAGACAAACTCTGAAATGAAAGTGGCAATTTTAGTAGACCGCTGATTTTCAAGATAGCCATGTTAGGATGACTAGATAAGCTCCACCAAAAAGAGCATCAGGGGAAAGGGGTAACTACATTATCCTGTTATCTCAGCATTTGTATAAGTAGCTAGTCTCAGCCTAAAGCATGTTAAACTGATTAGCTGTGTTTACTGACATAATAGTTGTAGGCTAGGACACATGTTGAGAAATATTATCTAACTTATTAATAGGACTTATGACTTGTGAACTGTCACAAATGCTTACAAAGGAAAATCATCACAATTTGCTTTTCCATTACTTTAGCAGTATGCCAAATCCTACATTTATAAAATATCTTTTTACAAAAGGCTGTTAGAAGGTTTTAACTGTGTTATTAACAGCTGCTTGTCTTCTTATGGGTAAATTGCAACACAAGGTAGAAGTAAAACAATATCAAGGCAGCCACATACTATTTTAAATTAAATCTTAGCTTCAGTTTAGCAAAGGCAGGTGTTTTGCTTCCTCTTTATTTGTTTAAAAATAATAATTCAGCTTACTCAGGGTTTAAAAGTAGTCATTCACCAAAGATTTTCCTTTTCCAATGCTCTGTGAAAAATTTAAGCATGACTGGATTTCTGAATTTGCAATGGAAACCTAGAGAAAAGAATTAACAAAGTTCATCCATTAGTTAAGCCCACTGCGTAAGACAGGATAGCATTAAACTGAGCCATCCTACACAGAGCTAACACTAGGGTCACAAGGTCTACTGCTGTGGTGGGAAACCTCCCACTTGTAACCCTCATTGCCTGTTTCTACTCTGAGTGGCAGCAGAAGAAAATAAATTAAATGCCAGCATCGTGCTTAGCATGTTGTCACTTTGGGGGAAACCTGGACATGATGTCAGGTTGCTCTAGGAATCGCTATGGTTTTTACCATAAAGTTTCTGGCAACTCCTACAGCCATGTAGCATCACTTCTGATTTTTTGCAGAAGTGACATAATGGCACACACAACACCAAAGCCTCCATGTCACTTCCCTCCAAGTTACCAACACTTGCCAGACACAGTTTGATAGCCCTTGTTAACGTCAGTCAGCTGGCCTGAGGCAAGGAGTGAGGTGCTGCTAGACACTAAGGAGTTTTTGTCCTTCTGCCTTTTGCCTTTCCTAGCTGCTGTGTGAGAAGCTGAGGCTGAGTGGGTTCTTTGGAGCCTGCTAGAAAGTGATTCTGTTAAAGTTCTGTTTAGGGCTAATTGTGTTTTGGGGGCTGCTGGGGACTGAGTAAGTTGCTGTTGATTACAAGCCCCGCCCCCTACTGTACTGAGCTCTGCTTGGCAGGAAGTGACCTTTTGAAACAAAAGGCTCCTCCTCACCAGAGGTGCGAGCCAAAGACTGAGAGCTAAAGGGCTCGTGGCCTATGGCTTTTAGCCTGAGGATCTGCCTGAGGGCCCCAAAACTGTGCTCAGAGTACTCTGGGAATATACTTGAATGGCAGTGATGTTGACTGAAGACCCCTTTCCAGTCACCTGCATGGAATGTGCCATGTTTGTTTTCCTCCCAGAAGAGAAGACAGACTTCACTTGTCAGAAGTGTAAGCTTCAGAGCCTGCAGGAGGGGATCACCACCCTTCAAGAAATCAAGGAAGGGGAGGATTTTATTGACAAGAGCCTGGGAAATCTGCAAGAACATGAAGAAGAAAGTCAAGGAGAAGAAGAAAGAGTCGATCTCCCTTCTGAGCTTCCTCTCAGTTCTACAGTAGAAACCCAAAGACATCAACTAAGATGATGCTCTGGTCCACTGGAGCTCAAGAAGTGTTTTGAGGTTCTTGCAGCGCCAGGGAGCGAGGGAAGAGAACCCATATAAAAATGCCTGCCCACCTGTCTTCAGAACACTACTGGAGGCATCACGCCCCCCCACTTTGCTCGGAGCCCACTGTGGAGGGGGAGGAGCTGTCCTGCAGTGGTATACCAGGCATCTGCAGGGCAGATTTCCAGGTGGAGGTTCTTTCATAGGTCGGGATGGATCAGACCTGGCAGAGAAGAAAGCCAGTCAGCAAGAGGAGCCTCGCTGGAAACCTCTGAAAGAAAGAAATCTAGGGACCGATTGGGAGGGCAGGAGAGAGGAGAGGAAGAAGTCTATGTGCGCTTGAACAGTCATGCAGTGAATATTCTGTGCAGAATTGCTCATGCGCACAACAGCAGAAGTTGGGGGGGGGATAAACACATCACGAGAAGGACATTCAGACAACCTAATCACGATCATTGAGAGAGATGCCTGTCCAGATTGGCAAAATTGCAGATTCAAGGTGCAAATATCCGGAAAGTACTTGATTTTCCAGGTGATGGAAAACTCGCTAGGAAACTGGGAGGATTATGCAAGTGAGCCCACTTCGGTGCAGAATGTGGGCATCTGATCAGCAAATTTAAATGCGAGAGAGAACAGCGGTGAAACCCAATCAAAATGACCGTGTGACCACGGCCTCTGTCTTCATGGTTACAATGCAGGGCAGCCAGTCATGCAGTATACAAGAGTATATGAGAGCCAAGCCACATGTTACATGCAGAATTGTTATCAGTGCATTATCTTTGTTCCATTATGCTTCTACCTTCTTCAGCCTGAAGTAACACTCAAGGAAGTAAATTTCCATGAGAGATTGTTGCTTTTTCTTTTGCTTGTATTTGTACTCAAAATTATCTCCACCTGCTTTTACCCTAGAAGCAGAGAACATTCAGGTGACCATATCCTTTGTCATGCAGGATGAAAAGCAGTTGGAGTCACATTTGAGCAACAAGAACAACAACAAAAGCTGAAAGAAAAAGGGACCTCTGCCTCTTTACAGTTTTCAATCAGAAGCCCCCCCCCCAAACAAACAAATGAAAAGGTAGCAACTCCCATTTGAGTCCAGTAGCACCTTGTAGACCAAGAAGATCTTTTTGAGAGTCAAAGCTCTCTTTGTAAGATACACTTGTATCTGATGAAAGGACATTTGACTCTTGAAAGCTTATGCCCTGAAAATGTTTTTGGTCTCTTAAGTGCTGGTGGACTTGAATCTAATTCTTCTGCTGCAGACCAACATGACCACCATCTAAAATTATTTTCATTCTTCTGTGATGCCATAAGAACTCACTATGCCACCTGATGCTGTTCAATAAGAACTCTGGCTGATTCAACTGTGTCTTGATTCTTGTGATGGTCAGCAGATAGGGCACCACTGCCACACCTTGACATTCTTCTTAACTTTCCATTATGGACCATATTCCTGTATATGTTTACAACATTTCTATACATATATTAGTAATACTGTTTCTGCTTTGGCTTCAGTTACCAGCTGCAACCACATAGGAGGTGCTATTTCTGATCCCACATGACTAAAGAATTTATGTGAAGAGCACCACTACATCTGGTGGGACTGATCATAAGGGTCTTTGCAGTGGAATCTGAATTCAAGAAGCAGGGAGTAGGGTATGCTTTTGAAAAAAATCTAGTTTTTATTCTGTATTGTAATTTCAGAAAGGTTGGGATTATTGTTTTCATTAAATGTTGGGAGCATTTTATTGTGTTGGAAAGTCATGTTGGGGAAAACTTCTGTTTTTATTAATGTCAGATGGATTTCTGACTATTATTTCCTGTAGGAGGGGATGGCAAATTTTCTGGAGAAGCTGGCTTTTTTTTTCACCATACAGCACCAAAATTTCTGCAAATTGAGTGCTCTCTTTCTACTAAAGACCCCCCCCCCAAGTTTCAAGTGAATTGGACAAAGGGAATTGGACAAAGGTGGATCAACACCTCCTGGTAGTCCCTGGCCCCAAAGATGTCTCTCTTGCCTCGACCAGGGCCAGGGCTTTTTCTGCCCTGGCTCCTGCCTGGTGGAACATGCCTCCCATTGAGATCAGGGCCCTGTGGGATCTACTTCAATTCTGCAGGGCCTGCAAGATGGAGCTGTTCCACCAGGCCTTTGGCTGAGGCAGCCATATATGGCCTCCCTGAGGTGTTTGTCACTCTGTTAACAACTACTGGCTATGGTCAGGAACCTCCCACAACCAGCAATTTGTTGTTGTTGTTATTAACTATGACCACCATTTTAATATTTATGATGATGTGTTAAATGTTATTACATTAACTAATATATAGTGTATAATTTATATGTTGTTACCCACCCTGTGCCCACTTCTGGGAAGGACGGGTTATAAATGTGAAGAAATGAATAAATAAAAAATAAAATTTCACAGACCATGAAGAAGGTGTTGCTAGCTATCCTTCTGTCCATTGTTCCTAATGACTAAAAAGCAAGGAAAGTGCTCAGTTTTCCAGTGGCTGTTTCCCCCACACACAAAATGACACCAAAAATTCAGTATACCAACTCTCTCTCTACTAAAGACTTTCTGAGTTTCTTGTGACTTGGACAAAGGGGCCAAATTGTACCGCCTCCTGAAGAAAGTGCCCCTCCAGCCACCATTCTCTCCATGTGGGGGAAAAATGATTTCTGGAGTAACTATTTTAAACAGCGTCCTCCCCATGAAACACAACAAATGTGCAACAGATTATGAAATTAAAAAGAAAACTATCCATTTGATTGACCAAAGTACTGCTGCTATTTTATTCATTTCTTGCAAACTCTGCAATGGATATTTCTATTATTCCAATTTTACAGATGGATTTACAGAGCAAGAGTAACAAAGAACAATTTTTGTACCCATATGTCTCACCAATTGCCCTTTGCCTATAATATTCATAGGTTTAATAAGCAGTCCCTCTTTAATTACGTGATTGTTCTGTCCTTCAAAATGATGTCATTTCCCATTTTGCTTTCTGTACTACTTCCCTTCCTTACTGAACATGTAATATACACATAATTCTTCCCCTATTCACTCCCAACCTTTACTTCCTGTTGTTTTAGTCTTAAGGCCCAGTGATAATACTAAGTAAATAGTCATTACTGCCAGTGTCCAAGTGGCAATTTCCCCATCCCATCACTTTGAGAAGCACAATGACTTAATTCCAAAAGTTGAATAGGTTTTTTACCATCAAGTAAAGCTAAAATCTCATTCTACCCCTATAGTTATACAAATTGTCCATCAACATCCCCTTGGCATTATTAGTCAAATCATTCCAAAGCAATAGCATTTATTAATAATTATTTATTATTTTCAATTTGTATCCCGCCTTGTATCCCACATTAGAAATCCTAGTGGATTGTCTCTACTCAGAATGCTCTTCCTGCTCAGTCCTACTTCATAATCTTGCCAGTGTCTGAGCACTGGATACTGATCATATTGTGTTTTTTATTAAAATGTGAAACCTTTTCCCTTTTTTAAATTACTTTGTCATGGTTCTGGTTTCTCTATGAAATCTTTCTTTAAACCTATTTTTAAGCATCTTCTTTTGATCTTTCATACATGGGATTCTAACAGATTTTTTCAGAGGATTATTTTTCTTTCTTTCTTGTGTAAAGCTTTGGCTGTTTATCATTTTCAATTATTATCATAAATAAGATATGAAAGAAAACAAATCTGAAGAAAAGAATGTTAAGCAAGAATAGTTACCACAATCTGCCAGGTCTCTTTAAAGTGTTCCATGATTGAAGTAACAAAGCTGAAGAATGCAAAAAGTTGCAATTTCGATTCACTGTAGATACGCTGCACATGTTACAATATACATTGGCACCAAATCAGAAACATTTATGTTGCATGGTACCCTGGAAACAAAATATACACCAATATTTCCCAGAAGGGGCAGTTATTGCCTGGCAAATTGGTCTAGAGCCAGTTTAAATGTGTCCCAGAAATTTCCAGGATATAAAAATACCCATAGCTTGCACATACCTACAGTAGAAATGGCGTTTAAATTCCATGCCCAAGAGAAAATCTCTGGGTAATGTCTTCTTGGCAGCATTACACTGAAAATGGTGATCACTGTAGTTAATTATTATAAGCTCATTATGGAGCCAATATTACTTCCAGATATGACTTCAATATCACTCAGGGCCAGTCCTGACATTACAGTCTCTGTGCTTACATTTTATGATGCCAATACAGAATTGAATAAAGGCTGGAGACACTAAACTTTGTTGCATCAAAATGTGCAGAGTACATTGTCTGAGAATCAGTTTAGAAACATTTTTGGGTGAGTATTTTGTGTTTGTGTGTGTGTGTATGCTTGGAAGCCATAGTTGACTTCTGGCAACCCCTAGCAGGCCTTAGACATTTCAAAGAGGCGGCTTTCTATTGCCTGCCTCTGTGTCCCAGCCCTGGTATTCCTTTTCAAGTACCTCTGTGTCCCAGCCCTGGTATTCCCTTCCAAGTACTTGCCAGGGTCGGCCCTGCTTATCTTCCTAGATCTGATGAGATTGGGCTTGCCTGGGCTATCCGGGTCAGGGCAGAAAAATTTTAAATACGTAAATAACAATTAAATAATGTGTATATCAAGTTTATAGGTTTTTTTAACATGAGAAAGGGTTTTTGTTTTATCATGTTTACATTTTTGTTGATAGCACTATGTACTATGAATATATGGTCATTGGTCCAATTAGCTCAGTACTGTTTACAGTCTAGCAGTGGCTCTCCAAATCTCAGGCAGTTAGAAACTTTCCCAATAACTGCTACTGCGAATCCTTAACTAAAGATGCAAGGGGATGAACTATGGGAACTTCTGTAATTAAAAAATGGCTCTACTTGGTTGTGACAGGCTGCACTTCAAAAGCTCAGAAGTGCTGTGTAAACAAGCAAAGGACTATGGAGGGTTAATGACTCACAAAGCCAGAGAGCTTGAGTGACAGGCTGTTCAAAGAAATTTGATTGGTTAGCATCAGGTGGGCAGAAAGACTTCAGAGCTGAATGCTGAAGAGAACTGAGTCTGAGTCTAGCCCTGATTGAGAAGAGTTGGGTGCTGATGGAGTTTTGTTTAGCCTTGACTGAGAGCAGTTTAACACAGATGGAGAACTGGGAAGGTTGACAGGAGGAGTGGGTAGATTGGTGGAGACTCCCATTTGGGCCAGAAATAAGGGATAGATCTTCTAGTGAGAGAAGAAATTCCCTACTCAGTTAAAAAAGGGAGATAGCTCAAACAGTGGAGTGATCCCTGGTCTGGTGTGTTTAGAGACTGCCTTCTAAAACCTGAAGAATCAGTAAAACTCAAGACTGATGTGTTTAGTGAAGGAATTTGGGAACTGGATAGGGTATCCCTGCCTTCTGAAAACCAAAAGAGACAGTTAAGCTCATGAAAGTATACTGAAGTTTAGGAAACACTGATACAACAGCCTCTCATCTTAAAGATTCTGTGTGAAACACTTTAAAAACTCTCAGTTACTTGAAACATATGAACTGTAGTCTGTGCCTATACTGATTTACCTCAGAGTTGATGTATTTTAGGATGGTGCCCAATGCCTTGATCACACTGGAAACTGTTTCAAAGACTATAGAATCTAGAGTTACCTTGGCTTCACTTAAGATATTGGCTTAACATCAGTTTTTACCCCCAAGGTTTAACACATCTGATATTATTAGACAACTTCCTATCTAAATGGATGAAGGTGGTCCATAAAAAATTGAATCTTCTTGCATTTTCTCCCCAAGCTGTTCTAGCCTTTAGTAGGGAACAGGCCGAGACAGTGCTGAAACAAATAATTATGGACTCTGAGAGACAGCCTGATCTTGCTAGATGTCCAGCTTTTATAGGGCCTGACCAAATCAGGTACCAACTTGTTCCTCCTACTTACCTTTCCAACTTAGATGACCGCAAGATGAGAAAAGCCTTTATTCTAGCTAGATGCTCAGCCCTTCCCTTAGCTGTCCATAAGGGGAGATTAAGGAAGATACCTTTCAACCAGAGACTTTGTCAATGTGATCTGATGGAAGTTGAAACTACTGAACATATGTTACTTAGGTGCCCATGGTACAACTCAGTTCGAGTCAAATATATTTTACCTTTGATAAAGGTAACACCTGGCCTGATGGACTCCGATTATGTCAACTACTTGCTATCAGATGAAAATCAGTCCTTTACTAAACATGTAGCTAAATTTTGTGCAGCTTGTTACTGTATCTGCAAAGAAAAGACTATTTAATCTTTTAAATTTCTTTTAGACCATGGTATTTATATTATATTTTAACAACGTGTTTATATTGCTTATGTATAATGTTCACATCTGCTGGCTTGCGCTATAACAAATAAAGATTGATTGATTGATTACCTCAGAGTAATTGTTGATTTACCTCAGACATTTTACCTCTGATTTCATCTGACCTCTCCCCCTCTACATTTAATAAAATATGTTGTTATTTTTGAACTTTGAAAAGCCTCTCGTGTGTCATTTCAGTAGTTTAAGTTAAAGGGGTGATATGTGTTATTTCAGTTTATTGTTGTTCAGTAGCACAGTCGAGTCCGACTCTTCGCGACCCCATGGATCATCTCCCACCAGGCCCTCCTGTCTTCCGCAGTAGTTTAAGTTAAAGGGGTGATCTTGTCCCTTCCCTCAGGTTCCTGGGCTCAGCTAGCAGCAAAACAACATACTGTGACAGGGTGGGGCAGCCATAGATCTTCAGAGAAGAAATAACTAGATAAAAAGGGCTTCTCAGTCAGAAAGGGAGAGAAAAATGGAGGGAAAATTCTGCCTCTGAGGGAGAAAAGTGGGCAAGGTCATCATATTAGTCCATGATCATCATCACTACAATAAACACTTAGTTTTGTACCTTATACTGGATCTTCCCCCTCTGCTTTGGTTTCTCATTAACACAAATACTTAAAGTAGCTTAAATTAAATACAGTTAACACAGGAACTGGGTGTGTGGGGGGAATCTCTCCTTATATATAATTCTGTTCTGGTCATGGACTCTCCTGAACATTCCACATGCTCTCAAATCAGTTCGCTCCCTGATCTGTCACTCAGAAGCTGTCCCTATCCACTGGCTGCGTTGCCTGAGTCTTGCCTCCAATATTCTAAACAGTTTGCTGTTCCTCTCCCCCCAATAGCCAATGGGAACACAGAGGTAATTTGCATATGCAGCCTGATTGGCCTTTACCTCTAACATTCTAAACAGTTTGTTGTTGCAAGTCATTGAATGTGTCCTGAGGTAAAATACATATCCCAGTTCTCCTGGAGAAAATGGCTGCTTTGGGCAATGGACTCTATGGAATTGTACTCTGCAGAGGTCCCTCTGCACCCCAAACCCTGCCCTCCCCAGGCTCTATCCCTCAGATCTACAGGTCTGGCCCTTCCCTTAGTATTGCCAGCCTCCAGGCAGCACCTGGAGATCTCCAAGATCAGTTCTCCTAGAGAAAATGGCTGCTTTGGGCAATGGACTCTATGGAATTGTACTCTGCTGAGGTCCCTCTGCACCCCAAACCCTCCCCTCCCCAGGCTCTACCCCTCAAAGCTACTGGTATTTCCCAACCCAGAGTTGGAAAACCTGTAACTGGCTATGGAATCGCTTTCCATACCCTTGGAACCCAGAAGACATGGCATAGGAGGAGTTGCTTTTCTACCTTAACTGCCACTGCATAACCCCAAATCAACATAAGTCAGGGGTGGAGGGAACCATACCTGTTACCATGAGACTGTCCTCCCATACTACCCACTTGGGGCAGCAAAATGACTGGAGACAGCCCTGCCTTATAGCTAAGCAGAAGGAAATAAACATGGCTTACCTCCCCCTATTTTCCCCTTCCCTCTGCCACCCCATCAGCCACAGTCGGGACACTCACCTGGAGCTTCCTTCTAGAGCTCATTGTATTTCTTCCCACAACGGGCCTTACTCCTTGTTATACATAAGCACAAATGTCCAAGAACTCTCAACTCAATTCCTGTTCTGTTCTTAGCATGATAATTTTTTCATTCCAGTGTACACATAGTACTTTTAAATAAGTGCTAAATTCAACATGGACAAACATTCCTTGACTGAAAACATGGGAATTCAGCAGGCTATCTTCTACAAAAACTATTCTGGGTTTCTCACGATTGTTAATGGATAAACAGAGTAGTGGAAAACATCAAGGGTGTAGACTTTCCAATTTCCCGGGGGGAGCTGGGGCTGGGCCAGAGGCATTGCTTTGCTAGGAGCAAGGGTGGCTCCCGGGGGAGGCTGAGCAGCTTCCTGAAAATTTCGGCGGGGGCTGAAGCCCCGCCGCCCCCACGAAGATTACGCCTATGGAAAACATGATTCAAAATCAGCATGCAAAATGCTAACAGCGGAAGAGGCAATAGCCAAGTAACAACATTTATGCTTCAGAATGTTGCCTGTTTAGGGCAGGAACCTCAATGAACTTTTGGGGGGCATTCAGAGTCAGTGAGGATGTTGCACACTCTCAATTGGGATCAGTCAAGACAACATTAGAGCCATGGGAAATTCTGCTTAGAGGAGGAAAAGTGATTATTAAGCTGTCTTAATTCAACATTGATCAGAAAAGTACAAGACAGGAGGTGGTACTACACCAGGGGAAAGGAGTAGTGTAGCATGCCATTAAGTTCTTTTGAGCTTATAGGAACAGGAGAAGTTGTTCTAACTTCAGGATGGACTGCTGTTTATATTATCAGTTTTATGTGATATATGGGTTCTCCTTGCAAGGAGATGTTTGCCACCTCAGATTCTGGGTAATCATTCTTTTGGAACTGGAGTTACATCCACAGCCTTAACTAGGTTTTTTTGTCTGAAGATCAGTTGTTAATAAAGCTAGCCCTAGTTCAATCCAACATTCATGTTTTCATTCCAGATGTGTATTTATATGTTATATAACCAGGGGTCATTTCCTGCAGGAGCGCACAGGAGCGGAGCTCCAGCAGTAAAGCGCCCAGGCAGTGGGCACATGCAACAAGCCCCACCCCCTGCTCCCAGCAGCCCTCAGTCAGAGCAAGAAGCAGCCAGGTAAATTGCAGAGCTCCCCCCGGCCCCGCAGTCCAAAACAGTCTAGTAGAACCTTTAAGACCAAGTTTAATTCAGGTTCAAGCTCCCCCTCCTCTGCGAGGACAGATCTGTATGCCCCCCCCTCAATAGCTAGCAATCCAAAACAGTTCAGTGGAGCCTGAGCAGTGGGTGTTGCCTTCTGACACACTTCCGGTGATGTCAGGGGGTCTGGCATATGCAAATAAGTTATGCTAATGAGTTATGCTAATGAGCTCTTGCACCTCTTTTTCTATGAAATGACCCCTGTATATAATTGTATAATAATTATATGTTGCATCATGTAGATGTATAGCATCAATGCTTTCTGGTGTAATCTAGCAAGTCCATCACATCTCTTGCTGCAAACAGTGACATCACTTGTATTTCAGGAACCTTGAATATATTTCACTCTCTCACATACAGAGCACTCCAAAAATCAGGAGGGTAAATGACACCACCAGAATTAGTGAAACATTTAGGATCAACAGGATGGATCAACCTAATGAAGAGATTGTGTAAAGCATAGTAATTTGTATTCTCTGAGGAAGCAAGCAGATGACAAAAACTCATTTGTTTATCCCTTGAACAATATCATGTGGTGTCTGTAACATTATGGAATTCAGTTGTCAGAACATGTATGAACCTTCACAGTAATGGCCCCTGATTGTTGTTCTGCTTCTCCTTCAAGTATGGAATCCTTTGCAAGTCCATGGTGAGTTGTTTTTTTTTGTTTTTTTTGTTCAGTGGTAGCAACAATTCAATGGAACAGGATACCAAAAGAAGTCTGTAAAACACCCTTGTTACTCATGTTCAGGAAGGAATGCAAAATAGTCATTTTTTTCTGTCGAAATGTTCCTGATATGGCACTGGGATTAATCATTCCTCATTTTTAATGTAGGCACTTGAACTGTCTTTAAATGAGTTTTGTAGTCATTGTTGTGGTTTTAGCTTTTTATTTTGTACTGCTAATTCTGTTTTTAAGCCATTTTAAACTTTTGGCTAAAGTACGGTATAAACATTTAATTTGTTTTAAAATAGGGGAAAGTGATCATCCCAACTGCATAACTCCATACTATCACTCAGATGTCTGTAAGTGGAAGGAAAGGGATTCCTGTTACCCAAAAGGTATAGAAAGCCAACATCTGTGTGGCATTTGTGATATATGGGCTAGCAATGTGTGACTGTTTCCCATGGACTTCATATGATGTGAGAAGTCCCAAACTATACTGGAGCTTGCCCATCCATCAGCATTGTCCCAGATTCTGGAGGGAGGCATTGGTATGGGAGAAGTCATAGGACCAAACTAGATGTTACAACATCCACATGTCCAACTGATAGATGCAGCCACCATTTTAAAGATGATTTGGGACCATTAAAAATTATGAGGGCCCAATCCCAATTAGGTGTGCAACAAGGCAGGACTAGATGATCTTGTCCCCCCCCCTTATCTTTTTAATTACTGAAACAGGTTGTTAGGCACTTGAAATAGCACAGAAGAGAACAAGATCACCTGGCCCCACTGCATGGTGTTTCTGATCAGGAGCAAGGCCCCCGCTGCTTTTTTAATTGGGCCAAGTTCACCTCTTAAATGACAGCAGTGTCCACAAGTTGGACCCATGAACTTTGTAATGTCTATAGTGTGAGCACCTCACATTGACCAAATAGTATGGGAATTCTTCTGCCTTGACTATCAGGAGAAAGGCACTGTATGTTTAAATGAATAAAAATAAGATAACTGAAGAAGAGATTTCTATTTTTAAAATGGCTAACATGAGGTTACTAGTAATCTGTTTCAATTTGCTGCCCAATCCAAAGTGGAAACAAATAAACTTGATGGCTGAGAAATATGATGGGCTTAGAGCTTGGTTTCTCTTCTGCTTAAATTGTAAAGAAGTACTACTTTCCACCATACAGGCGGGGAGCAGTGGCACAGGGGATTTATCCTCTGGTTAAACATCTGAGCTGAACAGGACTGCTGTCAGTTCGAGCCCCGCACTGGTGTGAGCTACCAGCTGTGTCCCCAGCTCACCGTCCATCCAGCGGTTCGAAAGCTTCAGCGAGTAGATAAAATGGGTACCACTCCTTACAGAGGGTGGACACACTTAACTCCCCCAGTGGGAAGTGTTAGCCGACAAACGGAAGGTCCACGCGTAAGATCACGGAAGGTCCACGCTGCGACTGAGAAAAATGCTGACGACATCAAGCGACGCTGACTAAAGAATGCTGCCGAAACACGTCTGATGCTTACAGCTGACCAAACTCCCTGTCGACTGCGAAGTGTGTGTGATTAATGATATATATGTTGTCCTCCCTTACCCCCATCATTGTTAGTCCCATGTCAACACATGAGTAACTATAAATCACTCAGAGCCGGCAGCTCTGCAAGGATTGAGTGATCAATAAATCGAAAGATGATGATGATGATGATGATGATGATGATGATGATGATGATGATGATGATGATGATGATGATGATGATGATGATGATAATTCATAAATCTTGGCTGACTTCCCTTTCTTCCATGTTGCTGATAACCTTTAGTGAATGACAAAAATGCACATGACTACTTACAAAAGATAAAAAAGACACAACTATAAATATATACTTTCCCTAAACACAACTATAAATATATACTTTCCCTAAACTTCAAACTCAAGGTGGCAAGAAATAGTTTGTTTTCTTGAGCAATCTTATCTGTGGTCAACCAGGATGCAGTAGCTCTTGTATAGTACCAAATATACTATCTAATTTCATGGCATGAACCATGCAAGTTGTTCTCTGTTTAAGTCCTTTAATCTTCTTTTAAATTTTGAGGGCATTTGTTTCACATTGGGTTTTTTAACATTTCCTTGGCTACTCCCTGATATATAAGCTCACTTCTAGGATACATTCGCAAATAACTGAGTAGGCTGATTGGAATGTGTCTATGTCACTGCTACCTGCTAGGAACACTGTAACCCTAGAAACAATGTTCAGCTGATGTTACGGGGTCATTTCCAGATGTACATCTAAATGACAGCTTACCTTGCCAAAGAGCTTTGGCATTTCCAGGGAGTATGTAGATTTCACGGCAGGTAGCAGGTATTTTGTTTTCACTATATCCCTTGATGTTGAGCTGCATTCCCATTATACTTCTTGAGATATTTCCAGTGGTGCTTCTTGTCCATTACAAGTGATCCTTAAATAAAATGCCATTGTTTTTTTTCAGAACTCTTTAGTACCTCAGAATACAAGAAATAGATTCAGCCTTGATATTAGTGATAATAACTGTTAGACATCCTGGACATTCAGATATGAAAGGAAAAATATTAGGATAAATTACATATTAAGAGTCAATTTACTCCTCTCTTCTGAATGAAATATCTCTTCATAGCTATTCTATTCCTGCTACCTTTGCACAGAGCTGACATTATTAAACAGTAGGGGATGCTCAACATGTAAGGAAAGTGATGCTGCTAAGAATATCTAGAATGGCTGAAGAAATGGAATTTACATAGGATAGAATTTATCCTGAAAGTATGTATCCTTAAAATTTTCAGGGACTGCAAAGTATTTGCTTTTATCATGAAGAAAATTTGTTAGAGATCTATAACTCTCACATGAGAGGTTATTGAGGATAAGGTTATACAGAAAATGAATCATGTCATGGGTACCTTAGTCCAGCTAGAGAAATTCATGTCAGGGAAGATATAAAATTCAAGTCTACGAAGCTATAATAAAAAGTAAAGAGGCTTCTTGTAAAAAGTAAAGGTCTGCCCAAATTAATTGAACAGGAGGGACCACAGGCTTGGGCAAAAGAAATGCAAGTCAATAATTAGGCATGCAAAAAGAAATTTTGAGGAGCAGGTTGCTAGAAGCATCAAATAAACATTTAAAAATATATATATATCTGAAGCAGGAGAAGCCAGAGAAGCAGTGGGGCCTTCGGATGACAGAGGAATAAAGGGATTGCTAAAGAAAGACGTGAAGATGGCAGAGAAGCACAATGACATTTTTGCTTCTGTACACATTGTCGAAAGTGTGGGGCACATACTCATGCCACATCCCCTATTTTCAGGAAGGGAGTCTGAAGAACTGAGCCAAATTGAGGTGACCAGAGATGAAATTCTAGACCTACTGGGGAAATTAAAAACCGATGTCTCCAGGTCCTGATGGGATACATGCGAGAATTCTTAGGGAACTCCAATGTGTGATCGTTGATCTACTAACCCATATATGTAGCCTATCACTAAATTCAGCCACTGTAACAAAAGACTGGAGAGTAGCAAATGTGACACCAATTTTTAAAAATTGATCCAGTGGGGAACCAGGAATTACAGGCCAGTCAGCCTAATGTCTGTCCCAAACAAATTAGTAGAAACTGTAATCAAAGATAGAATTATTAGGCACATAGAGGGACAAAGTATGCAGAGGGGAAATCAACATGGTTTCTACAATGGGAAGTCCCACCTCACCAACCTTTTGGAGTTCTTTGAGAAAGTAAACAAGCATGTAGACAATGGTGACCCAGTAGACATTATATACCTGGACTTTCAAAAGGCTTTTGAAAAGGTACCTCACCAAAGACTTCTGAGTAAATTTAGCAGTCATAGGGCAAGTTCTCTTATGGATTAAAAACTGGTTAAATGACAGGAAGCAAAGAGTAGTAATATATGAACAATTCTCACTATGGAGGAAGGAAGCAGTGGAGTCCCACAACAATCGGTATTGGGGCCGCTACTATTTAATTTATTCATCAGTGATCTGGAACTAGGGGTGAGTAGTGTAGTGGCCAGGTTTGCAGATGACACCAAATTATTCAGAATGGTCAAAACCAAGGCAAACTGTGAAGAGCTTCAAGGGGACCTCCACAAACTGGAGAGTGAGCGACAACATGTCAAATGAAGTTCAGTGTTGGTAAATGTAAGGCGATGCACATTGGGACAAAAAAAAAATCCCAACTTCAAGTAACTTGCTGAGACTGAGAGGGAAAAAGATCTTGGGGTCATAATGCATAGCTCAATGAAAGTAACAACCCAATGCGCTGCAGCGTAAAAAAGGCAAACTCTATGTTTGGGCTTATTAGGAAAAGGATTGAGAATAAAATGGCTGATATTGAAATACCCCTGTATAGATCTATGGTGTGGCCTCATTTGGAATACTGGGCACAGTTCTGGTCACCATATCTCCAAAAAGACATTGCAGAGCGGGAAAAAGTACAGAGGAGGGCAACCAAGATGATTAGGGGGCTGGAGCACCTTCCCTATGAGGAAAGGCTGAAGAGTCTGGGACTTTTCAGTTTGGAAAAGAGACAACTAAGGGGGGACATGATAGAGGTTTATAAAATGATGCATGGAATGAAGAGAGTTGACAAAGATACATTTTCTCCCCCTCCCAAAATACTAGAATGTGAGGGCATCAAGAATGATTAAAATGTGGAATTTGCCGCCAGAGGATGTAGTGATGGCCACAGAAACAAATAGCTTTAAAAGGGGGTTAGATTTTCATGGAGGATAAATCTATCAATGTTTACTAGCCATGAAGACTGAGGTGACCCTCCACAGTCAGAGGCACTAAGCCTCTGAATCCAAGAGCCAGGAGGCAACATCAGGGGAAGGCCTTGGCCTCTATGCCTTGTTGTTGGCCATTCTGAGGAATTGGTTGGCCACTGTGTGAGACAGGATGCTGGACTAGATGGACCATTGGTCTGTTCCAGCATGGCTTTTCTTATATTCTTACGTGCATAAATACACTTGTATTACTTGCTGGATTGGGAACTGCAGACTAAAGTGGAGACTCCAAAGCTAGCTAAACATGTAATGAACAGACTGGCATCAAAGACGCTAGGTATATTCAACCATAATGTCAGTATATTATTGATCTCAAAGTGTAAACTGTAAATGACATAATTGTAACAGTAAATTAATAAACATTCATGAAGTAATTGTGATTATAAAGATACATGAAGTTATTTTGATCGTTATAAAGTGATTGCTGCTGACGAGAACTTCCGGATTAACTTCCGTTTCATCTCTTCGTCTGAACAAACCTTCAATAAGGGTTTCAAATAGTCCTATTATTTTCCTAGCTGCAATTTCTGCATGCCATACAAACATCTTCAAGTAGTGTTAATCAGTAATTCATCTTCAATATGTATGTTATGTCGGGCGTTCTACAAATCAACTGAAAGGCGCCTATGATCATTACAGGATTGGGAACTGCAGGCACAAATGAGATGTTTATCCAGACTTATTTACATATTTAGAGCATCTATATATCCTGCTTTTCTCCCAATACAGTCGGGTCCCAAGGTAAATAACAGCAGTAAATATAAAACAAAAGGAATAATCTATGAAATAATTAAAACACAACATTAAATATATTATTAAAGTGTACGTGTTAGGGCACATCTGAATGCACATACAACCTCTTTACACAGCACCACTTTGAAAAGGACATGCATTCTGATGTTCACTGAAATGTGCATCCCTGCCCATTCTAATAGAAATAGCTGCACATTAATAAATTTATATATGACTAGATGTAAATCTAGGCCAATACTTGTTCTAAGTAATTTAACAAAAAGGATGAAGAAACTTTTTTACTGGATTAAACAGTTGAGTTAATTAATGCAAAGCTGTAGTGATGGGCATACTTCCTGAAGATTATACTTAAGAAGCAGTTTACAACTTTTGATACACATATGTGAAAGTGCGGGAGCATAGTTGCCTTTATTTATTTATATGCATGATAATTACATATCATTTTTCCAGACATGTTTTCTAACAAGTAATTAAAAAGAATGCACACTTTCCTTGGTAATCCAGCAAACTCTACAATACCCTTAACATCAGCCCACAGCCATATGTAGCTATTTTCCAAGAGCAGTATGTGAGCATACATAGTAGCCATTATTTGCATGGGTCTTTCCTACTTGGCCTTCACCTTTCCTACCAGCAGGGTTACAATTAGGTGGAAAAAAATGCAGTCATCTCCTGAGATGATTGTAAATTGGTAGCCGTACTGGAGAAGAAGATACTGGGAATTGAGGCATGCTTGTCGACACTCCAGTTTATAAGGGAAGGTGAAGAGTTCATGGACAGAATGCATGAAGCACTCCTGAGAGGGCAGGAGGAGGAGGTGGGAAAGGTATCTCAGCAACTGGAGGAGTACTTAACACAGGAGAAGGGCACATGGAAGAATATAACCCACAGTAGGAGGAAAATCAAGAGACATTCTGAGCCTCTATTACTAAGCAATCAGTTCCTGGATCTCCCCATAGATACTGATTCTAAACCACTGGGACAAGGGCTCCTCATCCAAGGGGACCAGTGTTCCCTCTAAGCTGAGTTAGTGTGAGCTAGCTCACAGTTTTTTAGCCTCTGGCTCACACATGTTTGTCTTAGCTCAAGAAGGATGGCTCCAGAGCAAACTAATTTATACAGTAGCCCAATCACTTGCTCACAACTTTAATGCCAGCAGCTCACAAAGTAGAATTTTTGCTCACAGGACTCCACAACTTAGAGGAAACATTGCCAAGGACCGAACCCTGCGGCACTCCACTTGAGACTTCCCTCCACGTAGACACAGAGCCATTTACGAGCACTCGTTCGGTACAATTTTTCAACCAACCATGAATCCGCCCAATGGTTGCACCATCCAGCCCACACTTAACCAACTTATCCTCAAGGATATCATGAGAAACTTTGTCAAATGCTTTACTGAAATCTAGATACACTATATCCACAACATTGCCGGAGTCAACCATTTTGGTAACTCTGTCAAAAAAGTCCTTATTCTTCTCTCTGTAAAACTACTTTTCTGATAATTCCATGACAAAAATCACTGACTCCCAAAGTCTGTTTCCTCAAAAGCCAAACCCTTTGGCTACTGATCCAGATACTAGATTTCGGACCAAGACCAAAAGTGTCTCAAAGGGCAAACAATTCCCCCCCCTCCAGATCAGCTGTTTTATTTCCTCTCTAAGCTGATGCTGGCCAATCAGAGAGTGAGTAGAGCAGCCAATTGCATAAGTTCTTCTCTCCAGGGAAGATGAACTCATAGCCTCCCTGACTCTCTGTCCCAAGCAGTATTTTTAAAAGCATGCTCTGTCACAGGGGGCTACATTATATCTTCTCTGATTTTTCTTTGATTTCTGTTCTCTCAATATCTCTGTACCTGGGAAAAATGTAAAGCATTTCTTGGCCTTGTTGCCTTAAAAATCTATCCAAACCAACCTACCCTCAGTCATCAAATCAACATTTTCATAAAGAAGCAAGATATGAATTCATTCTACATATTCATTCTACTCATGCATTCTCTGCTATTCCTACCTCTGCTGTGTAACAAAATTTTCACTCAGCATCCTTAACTTCCTAATCTTACTCTCAGTACCAGTGATACTCAGTAGAAACAACAGGACTTTCTATAGGTCAGTGCTAGCAAAGTAATTTGCAGTGGCTGCTGAACATAACAGGTGTTAATAAATTACATTTACACAGAAAAGGATGGCTAGGTAATACCTCATTCTGCATCATTTCCAAATCATTTTCTAAGAGCCAGGTCTCCTGCAGTGCAGCAGACTATGTGAGAGTAAGCAAGCGTGCACGGAAATGCATTTGTGACTTTGGAGAAGAAGAAACACATAAAGAGGATGAAAAAGAAAATATGAAGTGGTGTTCACACTGTTGACAAGCTTATATTGCTAATGTAGTAAGTTCTATCTTATAGTGATCATTAAAATATTGCTAGGAAAGTGATGTTCCTTCCAAACCATGAAGTTATGGCAGCAGCTAGGAGTATTCAACACTAAAAAAACCCTTAACACTCAGAAGAGAAAACTTAAGTGCTGGCCTTGATTCAGTTCTGGAACTTCTCATTGGTATTGCCTGTGGTGCAGGAGCAACCTTTGGTGATATTACAGCAGCAGCTATATACCCACCCCACAGCTGCACTGTGAAAATTGTTGTTCCAAACATGCAGGGCCAGCATGGGGATGGGAACGAGTTCCCTTTACTACATTTCTACATGGTCCTATCTGCCTTGAAAAAAAGTATGCCGAATAAATGCAAGGATAACTAAATGGCATTGGGTTCCTAGACAGTAAAGTAGAATAGAATCATACATCAGTGAGCGCTGGACAGCCCATGAGGCAGCCTTAGGCAACTTCCTAGGGTGCCAGCAGTGGAGAGGTGCTATCCAGCCCTATTGCTTCACCCTACCTCCCCTCACCCTTGGCATTGGGGGGGTTGGGAGGTGCACTCAACCCTCACAGACAGCTGGTGGGAAGCCTACTCCCTCCCTCCTTTCCTCCCTCCATCAAGGGAATGGAAATTACTGGACGTGGACCTCTTCCTTGAGAGACAGTTTGGTGTAGTAGTTAAGTGCATGGACTCTAATCTTGGAGAACCAGGTTTGATTCCCCATTTCTCCACTAGCAGCTGCTGGATGACTTTGGGCAAGCCATAGTTCTGTCAGAGCTGTTCTTGAAAAAGCAGTTCTTTCAGTGCTCTCTCAGCCCCACCTACATCACAGGGTGTCTATTGTGAGGAGGGAAAGGAGGTTGTAAGCTGCTCTGAGACTCCAAGTGAAGGCAGGGTATAAATCCAATCTCCTCCTCCTCCTCCTCTTCTTCTTCTCATTAGCCATGCCACACCTCACCATGGTGGGGAAAAGCAAGGAGGCTGGCATTTCCGAGGGGGCAGGGGACCGAGGAGACCGAGGAGAGTCAGCCGAGGAGAGTCAGCACTAGTTTCAAAGCTACCGGCGACCCGGCAATGCTGCTTATCATCGGGGGCTGATTTGCCACCCTGAGGAAGCCGGGCAGCAACTGAGCCATGATGCCTTGCATCGTGACGTGGGCGGGGGGTGGAGCCGGCTGGGATAAACAGCCAGCCTCTGTTCCCACCCGATGACAGTTGCTCCAATGTGCTCGGCTTGGAGCACACTGGGAGAGCTCGTGGCCTACCTTTGGGGCTTTGTCTTCAGTCGGCGATGGCTGTGAGCAGTTCTCGGTGGTGGTGAGGGACCGGACAACCAGAGAAGCATGCGGCGGCAAGAAGCGTGAGGCGGCAGCAAGCTCTCAGCGGCAGCACAGCGGAAGCTGCCAGAGGTCTTCAGGTAACAGCATGGGCCCCGAAACAGCTGTGATGCTCTCGGCGGGTCCTCCAAGGTTTGCATGAGGGGGCCGTGTCAGACCACATCAGGGCCACGTCTGCAGCTAGAGCAGCTGGTCTGTGTTAGTGGGCTGCTCATTGGGGCCGCGTCGAGACGCGTGGCTGCCCCAATGTGTATTTAAAAAACAAAAACCAGGCACATATGAAGCGCCCCCCCTTTTGGATTGGGGGGAATTTTTACTCAGCCTAGGGTGCAGGCGGCTTAGTTTTAGGTGGCTGGGGGCAATTCATTGAATGAAGGGCAACTGGGGTCAGTGGCAGAGCTCTGCGGGCAGCAGTGTCTCTTCTGCTGCAGCTGTTTTGTTGGAGACCCCATCAGCTCAAAGGTGGGAATCTAGTGGGGCGGGACTTTTAGGAGGTCCTGCCACTCCTTACATTTTATTAACTCTGCCTCTTCCAGCACCGCTGTGCTAAGGAGTTTTGGGGGATATAGAGTGTTAAGTATGCAACTCAACAACGAAGTAAGTAACAAAGTGAATCAGCTTTATTTGAGAATGAGAACTTCCAAAGATCACACAGCAACAGACGACACACCACAAAACAACAGTAGAGCATAGCTCCTTTTAAACTCTCCCAGGCTGGGGTAGCCATGCCCTCATATAGTTAACATCCAATCACAATACATGGATAACGTCCAATCATTCGTCTTCCCTCCAGCACAGACTCTTACATTTCATTGGTTACTGTACATGCTTCAACCAATGGTGTTGTTCCAGATTACAATCCGTCTGAGGTTTCAAGCTTTACATTACATGTCAATGGCAAGACACAACATAGAGGGCTCCGACCTGATAGAAGGGGAGCCCTGGGAGTACGGTGAGGGGACTCCAGGCCTAGTGGTGCACAAGGAGCGGCAGCAGGGTAAGGCTAACTTCCCCCTCCCCTGGTTCAGTAAACCCCCTCCCTATCCAATTATTTAAGGAGGCCAGAAAGGTCTTTCACTGCTCTTAGGGTTAAGTTTCAGCAAAGGGGGAGGGAGATTTGAGCCAGGGCCCTCTTCCTACTGGTAGGCACAGATGGTGGTGTGGAGGCATCAGCCCCCTCCCGCCTGCATAAGGTTGGAGGCCAATTTTATACTGCAGCCATTTTAGAGTGTTATTCCTCACAGCCATTTTAGGTGAATATAATACCACAGAATCCTCCAAAACAGCCATTTTCTCCAGGGGGACTGATCTCTGTCATCTGGAGATCAGTTGTAATTCCAGGTGCTCTCCAGCCCCCCCCCCCAGGGTAGCAACCCTAACACAGCAGCATGATTCACTGTATAGTTTGCTACTTATTAACTATGACAGTTGTGCTTTTTCATCTTGGAGTGTAAACAGTTCAGCCATCTTAAATTTGTGTTATTTGTGGACCTTGCATTCATGATTACACTTTGGTTGCATTCTTAAAAATGTTAGGCATTCAGTCAAGTGTGTTGTATTCTTAAATCTCATCAATCTTGACTTTATGCATTTCATATAAATATAAGACAAAAGTTATGTATGAAGTAACTCAAATGAAGTTAGTACTGTTATAGTGGAGCAGCAACAAACACCCAGTTTCCTTTAACTTAATGGTTTATTAATTAACACTGAACTTCAGGGCAAATAATTGGCTTGAAAAAAATTAATAGAACATTACTTAGCTAAAGTTGTTTCTTGTCTATTAGACCCAAGATTGTCCTGGCCTATTCTTGAACAGTTTGTATAGGCACAGCAGTCCTGCAGCTTAGTAACAGGGAACTGAACTGTCTCTCTTGCTTGCACCTAGGCTTTCTGGGGCTGCGGTCACATGGAGCATTTGCAGCGCTGACGATACGGATGGTAGGCGGATCTTCCGGGCGCGATCACACCACAACATCTGGGAAGCAGGGAGCGGTGGCGCAGGCGGTTAAACACCTGCTAACGTTAACATCTGAACAGCCTGTATGGCTGTTCGAGAATCCACCGTGGCCAGGGTGAGCGCCTGGCCCGAGTCCCAGACTTATGTAGCATCCAGCGCCCACCGCTGTTCGTCGCACACAAGGAGTTTTTTTGTCTCCCAAGTCTCCGCAGGTTGCACAACAGTGCCCAACAGCGCATGCGCACAAAGAGCGATTGCTAGTGCGATTGCGCAGCACGGCTTCTGTGCCGTGCTGCAAGATACCCATTTGGTCAGCATCTCCCCCCTAACCACAGGACCTCGACCGGGACGTGTGCTTGGGCGGCCTCACATTAGTTTCCTCTGGGGTGATTAGCCACGCCTCCCCCCCACGATATCCGGCCTGTGTGACTGGAGCCTGGGTTACTCTCTTAAAGAGGCAATACACTATAGTTACACCTTGGTGGAATTTGGCCAAATGTATGGATGCAATTTATTGTGTGATAAATGAATATGAGATGCCATGTTTCTCTGTGGTATAAACATATCCTATAGTAGGGTGCCTGACTTTTATTACCTCCCATAAGTATTTAAAGCCTTCATCCAATGAACATCCTGTCAGCTGTATAAATTAACACCAAGTCATCCTTGTGATGACTCACTTTAAATACTGAAATTTACAATACAATTCAGGGGTCAGGAGTAGGGTTCAGTCCAAGGATACAGTTATCAAGAGCAGGGAGAAAGATTTCATGATGTATTAAGCACAAAAAAGTAAGATCCACAAAATTCACAAAAAATTGTTAATGATGGGGTAGATTTTTCAAAAGAGCCAAGCACTTTCTGTGGGTAATATGCATTTGTAGAAATGCACCTCATGTTTATTCAGTGTGACATGGGAACGAATGTGCATTCAACAATTTTTAAAAAAATACTCCAGCTAATTTAGCACCTAAAGTGGAGCCTTGCTTTGTTTGCTTATGTGTAAATCTAGTCAAACATTTAATTCTCAAGAAGCTGGATCCCCATTTGTTCAAAACAATGTATTTTAATATTCTTCTTTGAGATTTCAAATTCAAAAGGAACACAACACATATATAAAACTGCACATTACTTACTCTCCAACTGTCTGTTGTATATTTCCAGTTTACAGAGGCAAAACAAATGATCAATGGATTGGAGCACCTTACCTATCAGGAAAGGTTAAAGTGTAGGATCTCTTAGTTTAGATAGAAATTTAAAGTTATAGCGCTGTTTTCTCTGTCTTCCATAATACTAGAATCCAATGAATCTGATAGATAGTAGAACCAGGACAAACAAACAGAATCAGGTGGGTAGCCGTTTTGGTTTGAAGCAGTGGAACAAAGTTTGAGTTCAGTGGCATCTTTATTCAAGGTATAAGCTTCTGTTTGCATGCACACTTCTTCAGATACAATGAAATGGAAATTACCAGTCCATACATATAGATAGAGGGTGAACAGTAAATTAGCATACAGCATAATGAAGATGTTTAACAAATTGAAGTACCAAACAGGAATAACAGGCTTAGTTTATATGGTTACCATTTGTTTGGGTTTAATTCCAGGGGAAAACATAGTAAAGGAAATAAATATGTCAAAATTGGAGATTGATGGGCAGATATATCCTTTATTGTGGAATGCTGAGACCCTGCCAATAACTGATGGAGTGTATCATTATTCATTATGATATTAAAGTATTCAGCAAAGCTAATTTCACCTGCAGCAAAAGATATTAGATCCTCTTGAAATACTTTTTTAAAGGACTTTTATTATTGTTTGGCACATAGATATTTCTGAAGGTAACAGGTTGTTGCTTAACAAAGCCTTCTAAGAAAAGATATCTGGCATGGTTTTCAGAAAAAGTATCAGTTGTAATTACATTAGAGTTCTTGATGTAAATAGCTACATTGTGAGTTTGCTACAACATACAATATTCCCAATTTTATTGTTTTAATTGTTTAGTCTACAAAGTCTTAATGTGTGTTTCATGCAAGGAGATTGTATCTGCTTTTTTCCTTTTGTAATTTATAAAAAAGATTTTTCATCTCTTACTTAGTTCTTTGTGTATTTTTAGTGTTGCCTCTTGTAATTTCTTATATAGTACCTTTTAGATTTGAATAGAATCAAATGTTATGAGGATATCTCTACAAGTTTGTTTTGCTTAGCAACCTGAGAGTTTCCTCTAAAAGCATAGGTAATTTTTACTGTTTCAGAATACTCTGAATCCGAAATTCCTGTATATAATTCTTCAAGATAAGTATATAGGTTCTCCCCCTCTTCTTTTTCTCTTATCCCCTCAGTTTAAGGCACATCTTCTTGTTTGTATTGTCAATTTGTTCCACCTTATCTTCGAGTCCTAACTGGCATAACATATATGCTTTTAAAATGTTTGCCAACCTTTTTCACTTTAAACTTCCATCAAAAAGTGTCCATGTCAAATTACTATTCTAACCCGACTGCTCAGCAATTTCATTGAGTGGCTATGTTCTTTTATTCTGAAAAAGGGAGAAAAGTACTTCTTTCTCTGCCTGGTCTATTCCATGCATAATCTTGTAAACCTTGATCATGTCACCCCTCAGACGTCATTTCTCCAAGCTAAAGAGCCCCAAGTGTTTTAACTTTTCTTCATAGGGAAAGTGTTCCAACCCTTTTATCATTCTAGTTGCCCTTTCTGCACTTTTCCCAATGCTATAATATCCTTTTTGAGGTGTGGTGACCAGAACTGTACACAGTACTCCAAATTAGGTCACACTATTGATTTATACAGGGGCATTATGATATTGGCTGATTTGTTTTCAATTCCCTTCCTAATAATCCCCAGCATAGCATTGGCCTTTTTTATTGCAGTTGCACACTGTCTAGACATTTTCATTGACTTATCTACTACGACTCCAAGATCTCTCTCTTGGTCAGTCTCTGCCAGTTCGGACCCCATCAATGTGTATTTGTATTTAGGATTTTTGGATCCAATGTGCATCACTTTGCACTTGGCAACATTGAACCTCATTTGCCACATTGACGCCCACTCGCCCATCCTCCATAGATCCCTTTGGAGTGCCTCACAATCCTCCCTGGTTCTTACCCACATATCATTTGCTATTTTAACCATGGGGATTCCCCAACCTGCAGCATCAGGGTTTTTTGGGGGGGGATTACAGGGGGTTTGTATATGAAGGGGAAGGCAGGAAAGAACTGCTTCTGTAAATTCATTTAAGTAATCAAGCAAAAAGCGTATTTAACATAAATGGCTGCAAAAAAACAACAACACCTTCCATTCATAATTATTCTGGGGAACAGTCTGGTTTAGAGTAGCAAAATGATATTGCTCTCTGTCCACACAACCAAAGAGGGAGATGCTCTAAATGACAGCTGGAATGTTGATCTATATTGAAATTCTCTAATTCCGGTTTATTAAAGAAAGCTAAATTACATCTTGTAGATTGACCATAAGGACAGTAAGGCAAACCCTGATGAGACATTGAAAATCCTGGCACTTGGATATGGTAAAAGGAATGTCATTCGGCATATACAAGAAGCATTCATTATGCTAATTTGTGTAAATAGATGAAGGGAAACCTTCTTGATGCATTCCACTTTGTAGACAGGTGTGACAATGGGAAACCTTATCAGGCAAGTGGTACAGCTTTAGAGGATGCTTTGTAGAAGAGAGAGGAAGGCATTAGGGGCAGCAAAAGGTAATTTGAGAGGTAATTTGATTTTGTGAACTCTATGTGACTTTTGAAACTCTGCATGAAATTTTGATGAGTGTCCACAGCTAATCTGAGAGGGTGGGAGGTCAGGCAGGAAGGCTGCTGAATGTTCTTTCTTCTTCCAGACTCAAGATATGTTCAGTCAAGGTGTGTGTTTTTCATTGGATTGTAACTGAATACCTAAAACAGTGTTCTATGCTGGGTGTGTTAACATTTGTCATCTTTAATTCATCATTCATGTACATTCATTTAATTCATCAAGCTCTTTGCTTCAAATCTAGGTCTTTAATTATTACTGGAAGAAAAATAATAGTTTTCGGGAAGAGAATGAAGGAAAGGAAGCATGGAAGATAGTAATACAGGAGTGTAATTTAAACCATGGTCCTTTCCGCTTTTGCCTGCCACTCTGGATTTTCTAAGTGTTCAAGTCAAGGCAATTTAAGCCCAAAACAGCATCCAAACAACCCGGGGCAACAGCAGGCTGAAACCAGGCTGACCACTGAAGGGAGGTGATTTAATGCAGAATTGGGGGGGGGGGGCAACTGTAATTTAAAAAAAAGGTTGAACTTGATTTTAGTGCAGAATGGAAAAAAATAACCTGGATTAAAAAGAAGGTTGGATTTGGTTTTAGTGCAAAATTGCTTGGAGGACACTGTGGTGAACATGGATTAAAAGGAGAGTGCAGAAAGGGCCTAAGAAAGGATGGTGGTGAAAGAAACAGAAGTCTGTATAAGAAATGAGTGAGATACAACTAAGCACTATACCAGCTTGTTTGAGAAGTTGAGCCATGGCTCATGCTTCAACCACAGATATATGATTGTATCAAGCGTAGCACACAAAGTATTATGGGGAAGCTGGGCTGATGTCTCACCATTGCAGGGGAGGCTTGAAGGAAAAACAGGTCCTGCCCTTCTTATGCAGACATGTACCATGTACTGTTGGGTCATCCTCCCATTTTGAGCAACATGGGACTAGCTGAAGAAGTATGTTTGCACAGAAAAGCTTATACTCAGAACTGGTTGGTCTTATACCCAGAATAGGAGCTGTGGTGGCTCAAGTGGTTAAGGAGCTGAACTGCAGGCTGTGGAAGGTCGGTAGTTCAGCAATTCGAGTGCCGCATGACAGAGTGAGCTCCTGTCTCTAGTTCCAGCTCCTGCCAACCTAGCAGTTCGAAAGCAAGAAATTGCAAGTAGATAAATAGGTACCACTTCGGTGGGAAGGTAACAGTGTTCCCTGTGCCTTGGTGTTTAGTCATGCTGGCCACGTGACCACGGAAATGTCTTCGGACAGCGCTGGCTCTTTGGCTTTGAAACGGAGATGAGCACCGCAACCCTAGAGTCTGATTCGACTGGCTTTCAAGCAAGGGAACCTTTACCTTTACCTTAAGCCATGTTTATTTCGTTCTGCTTAGCAGTAAAGCAGGGCTGTCTCAAGTCATTTTGCTGCCCCAGTGGGTAGTATGGGAGGACAGCCTCATGGTAACAGGTATGGTTCCCTCCACCCATGACTTATGTTGATTTGGGGCTATGCAGTGGCAGCTAAGGTAGAAAAGCACCTCCTCCTACGCCATGTCTTCTGGGTTCCAAGGGTCTGGAAAGCAGTTCCATAGGGTTGCCAACTCTGGGTTGGGAAATACCTGTAGATTTGAGGGGTAGAGCCTGGGGAGGGCAGGGTTTGGGGTGTGGAGGGACTTCAGCAGGGTATAATGCCATAGAGTCCACTGCCCAAAGCAGCCATTGTAATAGCTGGGAAGGTTTCTATAGGGGAAATGATGTGCTGTGGCTGGGGAACACGGTGATTTCTGGGAGTTCTCCAGGCTCCATAGGAAGATTGGCAACTCCTGTGACCATTTAAAGGAAGATTGGGATATGTATTTTGGCAACTCCAGTGTCTGTTTAAGGGAAAATTGGGATATGTATTTTACCTCAGGACACATTCAATGACTCCCTACAACAAACTGTTTAGAATGTTAGAGGTAAAGGCCAAGCAGGCCGCATATGCAAATTACCTCTGTGTTCCGACTGGCTATTGGGGGGAGAGGAACAGCAAACTGTTTAGAATATTGGAGGTGAGACTCAGGCAACAGCAGGGTACAATTCCGTAGAGGCCATTGCCCAAAGCAGCCATTTTACCTGTAGATCTGAGGGGTAGAGCATGGGGTGGGCAGGGTTTAGGGGGCAGAGGGACCTCAGCAGGGTGCAATTCTGTAGAGTCCATTGCCAAAGCAGCCATTTTCTCCAGGAGAACCGATCTTGGAGATCTCCAGGTGCTGCCTGGAGGCTGGCAATACTAAGGCGACAGCCACACCTGTAGATTTGAGGGGTAGAGCCTGGGGAGGGCAGGGTTTGGGGTGTGGAGGAACCTCAGCAGGGTGCAATTCCGTAGAGGCCATTGCCCAAAGCAGCCATTTTCTCCAGGAGAACTGATCTTGGAGATCTCCAGGTGCTGCTTGGAGACTGGCAATACTAAGGGCAGGACCAAACCTATAGATCTGAGGGGTACAGCCTGGGGAGGGCAGGGTTTGGGGTGTGGAGGGAGTCCACTGCCCAAAGCAGCCATTATAATAGCTGGGAAGTTTTCTATAGGGGAAATGATGTGCTGTGGCTGGGGAACACGGTGATTTCTGGGAGCTTTCCAGGCTCCATAGGAAGATTGGCAACTCCTGTGACCATTTAAAGGAAGATTGGGATATGTATTTTGGCAACTCCAGTGTCTGTTTAAGGGAAAATTGGGATATGTATTTTACCTCAGGACACATTCAATGACTCCCTACAACAAACTGTTTAGAATGTTAGAGGTAAAGGCCAAGCAGGCCGCATATGCAAATTACCTCTGTGTTCCGACTGGCTATTGGGGGGAGAGGAACAGCAAACTGTTTAGAATATTGGAGGTGAGACTCAGGCAAAGCATCCAGTGGATAGGGACAGCTTCTGAGTGACAGATCAGGGCGCAAACTGATTTGGGAGTGTGTGAATGTTCAGGATAGTCCATGACCAAAACAGAATTATTATATAGAGAGATTTGAAATAGTAGATTAAAATAGTAGGTTGTAATGTTACATAATGTATAGCAGAATGTAATGTAATTTGGAATTGTAGACTGGAATGTATTTCTCTGGTCTGGGGACAGGGGAGATAACTCTACACAGCCTATCACCCCACTTCAAAGAGGATGCTTTAAGGTCACCTCCATGCTTGAGAGAAGACAGATGGAGCATAATTGTATAGTTCAGTTAATTACTCTCAACATTACACAGTTAAGAATATATCTGCTCATCAACCTCCAATTTTGTCATATTTAATTCTTTCACTATGTTTTCCCCCAGAATTAAACCCAAGCAAATGATAACCATATAAACTAAGCTTGTTATTCCTGTTTGGTCCTTACATCTCTTAAACATCTTCATTATGTTGCATGTTAATTTACTGCTCTCACCCTCCACTTATATGTAAGGACTGGTAATTTGATGTATTTCACTGTATCTGAAGAAGTGTGTGTGTGCACAAAAGTTTATACCTTGAATATAACTTTTTTGGTCTTAAAGGTGCCACTGGACTCAAACTTTGTTCTTTTAGTACTCAACTCAGTCAAGGCAGAAATTTAATTGAATCTCTCTTCAGCATGCAGCTTTCTGTAGACTTTCTCTGCCCAGCTGATGCTAACCAATCAGATTGCTTAGAGCAGTCTGTCATCCAAGGCCCTGTGTTTCTGTGAAGAATTAATCCTTCACAGTCCTTCAGCTGTTTGTACAGCACTTCTAAAGTTTTAAAAAGTGCAGTTTGTCACATCTGTATTTTCATTTTCTATATTAAAAAGTAATTTTTCTATTGCTACTAGTGGTGTGCATTTGGTACACCCAGGCCTAACCCCCCCCCCCCCAATACTTTACCGGTATTTTTCAGTTTTTCTTTAAGCTGAATACAGACCAGAGAATCATTTCGGCTACTGATATAGTTGATCCTGAATAAAGCCGAAATTATTCAGCTTTTGTTTAAATTCTGCTGTACCAAATAGCTGCTGGTGGAGAGGTTAGTTTGAACTTTAAAGGGCTACAAAGTAAAATTCAGTTCTCTCCTCTAGTGCTTTTTCCTGACTTTTGCTCTGGTTTCCAGAGCAACAGGAGGGAGGAGGAAGAGGCATCCCTGTAGCCCAATGGCAAAAGTACCTTAGGGGGAGCTTAGCCAATCATTGCAATGGAGGTTTGCAACTTGTAAGGTGGTGGTTGGCTTCAAATGTGAAGTCCAGCTAACTACCTTGCTTTTACCAAGCATTTCCCAGGAAACAGGAGGGAGGGGAGAAGGAGAAGTGGCATTTTGGCAAATAGGATTTCAGACTGGGGAAACACTGCTCTTTAGCCAATCACAAAAGTTTGTTCTTTTTGAAATTCTTCTATGCATGGGCAAAGAGCATAAAAGCAAGGGTCTAGATGAGCTGAGAGAGGTTTAGTTTGGAGAGTGTGCACTGGCTTTGGCTTCAACTGCTGCTCTGAGCCTGACTTTTCAGTGCTGCCTGAGAGACTCTGCTGTGGACTTCAGGTCAGAACTCAGGAGTTTTTTGTTGTTACTTGTTTGGGCCTGGTGGTTGGGGGGGGGGAGTGAGGCCAAGGGCCTCAGGCCCTTTTTTTTGTTCCCTTTTTTGTTGTTGTTTTTAATTCTTAGGTTTTAATTCTTTCCAGGTTGTTTGTTTTCATTTTTGTGGGGCTGTTTTATTGTTTGGCCATGGTGGTAGAGGCCAAGGATTCCTTCCTTCTGCTTTGGTTCTTTGGAGTTGGTTTAAAACTTGATTAACTTATTCATTTTTGGTTCTTTTTTGGTCTTGGGGGGGGGGTTCTTCCCTTTATTTCTAGAAGGTTAGTTTTTTGGGGGAGAGGGTGTTGAGGTTCACTATTCTGTGTGTATGCTTCTGGTGAGTACAATACTTAGGTGCTGCTAAATAGTCTTTCAGTAATAAGGGTCTGTTTTAGGAATTGTTTAACTTTTAAACACCTTCCTAACTAGGCAAGTGCTAGGAGGATATCTAAAATGGCAAGTTTGTGTATGTCTTCAAAACAGTGGTATAATTTTTTTTTTAAGCAGCTTGTGGCGCTCTGAGCTTTAGTGAAGGCAGGTGCTTTTAAACAAATTTCCCTTTAGGTTGTCCTGCAGTTTTTCAATTTTGGGGAGGGAGCTCCTGCACTTCCATAAAGGAAATCAGGCTTGTTCCAATAGAATCTAGTTAGGAGAAGTTTAATAAAGAGGCTTAATCTTTTTAAAAGGCTTGCTATTCCATCTCCAGGATAGTTTATTAAACCATAGTTGTTCTAAAAAAACTTTTAAAAAACCCAAAAACCCAAAAGTGGAAGAGAAAAAAAAAGAAAAACTGAAGCCAGGATAGGTTAAAAAATCATCTCAGGATCTGGGTGAATTAATTAACTACCAGCCGGTTTCCAACCTGCCCTATTTGGGCAAACTAATTGAGAGGGTGGTGGCAATTCAGCTGCAGGGTTTCTTGGATGACACTTCTATATTAGACCCCTACCAGTCCTGCTTCTGACTGCGCCATGGAGCAGAGACAGTACTGGTTGCCCTCACAGATGACCTCCGGAGGCATCTGGGTCAGGGTGGATAAGCAGTGTTGATGTTGTTGGACCTGTCAGCAGTGTTCGACATGGTCGACCACCAACTACTGATCCGCCGCCTCACTGACACTGGGATTCAGGGGTCTGCCTTGCAGTGGCTCTCCTCATTCCTACAATGTCTGGAACAGAGAGTGGCACTAGTGGAACAGCTGTCCCAGAGGCACCCGCTAGTTTATGGACTGCCGCAAGGGGTAGTACTCTCCCCGATACTATTTAACATCTATATGCACCCCCTTGCCCAGATTGCCCGGTGGCATGGGTTGGGTCATCACCAGTATGCAGATGACACCCAGCTCTATCTGTTGTTGGGCGATCAGTCAGACTCCAGCCTGGGAGATCCGGACTTGGTGGTCCAAGCCATGGCTGGTTGGCTTAGACTGAGCCGACTGAAATTGAATCCGATGAAGACAGAGGTCCTGAACCTAAGTCGGGGAGGGCTGGGGTTAGGGGTCTCACTCCTGTCCTTCAATGGGGCACTGCTGGTGCCAGCACTGGAGGTAAGGAACTTGGGAGTGCTGCTGGATGCTTCTCTAATGATGGAGGCCCAGGCAGCAGCCACTGCTAAGTCAGCCTTTCACCATCTTTGACTGATTAGGCAGTTGGTTCCCTTCCTCGAATGCAGCAAATTGGCAACAGTGATCCATGCTATGGTCACCTCGAGATTAGACAACTGTAACACTCTCTACATGGTGCTGCCCTTGACCCAAATCTGGAACCTTCAGCTGGTGCAGAATGCAGCGGCCAGGTTGTTAATGGGACTCCCATATGGGAGCACATCCGGCCTGTGCTGAGTGCACTGCACTGGCTACCTATAGCATATGGGATTCGCTTCAAGTTGCTGGTGCTTACCTTTAAAGCCCTTTATGGTCAGGGACCCACCTACCTGAGGGACTACCTTTCCCCACATGTTCCCCAGAGAACACTACGGTCAGGGTTGCAAAATCGTCTGACCCTCCCTGGCCCTAAGGATGCCAGACTGGTATCGACCAGGACCAGTTAGAAAGAGTTTCTCCCCTCCACCCTAATAAATCGAGTCCCTGGCCCCAAACTAACATCATCATTGACATGTCAATATCAGATTCAAATTACCATCATCAATGGTAATGCCAATGATAGACACTGCTACTGCCCGCCATCGGCCATGAATAGCACTAGCACTTTACGCTGTTGGCTTATACTTGTATTGTTACGGTTTTACCTAATTTTGTGTTTTAATGTTTTAAAATGTTTTATGTAAGCCACCCTGAGCCTGCCTTGGCAGGGAGGGTGGGATACAAGTCAAATAAATAAAATTAACATATATACCAATCAAAAACATGAGTTCCCCTTTGGACTTTATAAAGAATTTGCATGGTGTTTTTCAAACTTTATTTAGTGCTGCTCAGTGAAACTTTCTTAGCCTATGATTCATAAAAGTAATAAAGGGCATAGCAATGACCTTAATTTCTTCTCCCCGATGGTTTTGTGAAATGTATTGTTTTGCATTTCATACAAAGAAACTGAGTCCTTACAGTGTTCTCAAATCTTAATCTGGACCAGTACAAAAAGGACTTTATCCCCTGTTCCTTTTTGAACCAGTGAGTCACAATTCTGCTTCTGCATGGGAAAGATGTGATTCATCTTGTTCAACCAGCCCAGAACCTTCGAGGCACTCAGAACTCCTATATATACATTCTGTACCCTGCCTTGAACTGAATGGAGAGGTCAGAGGAATTTCATGTCTGCATCTTCACAACCACAGTATATCACAGGTGGGGGGGAATGACAGCAGCAAAACAGCACACTACTACAGTTTTCTTGTCTATTCCTCTGGGCAAAATATTGATTTCAGAAGCAGAGCTCAAGAAAGCAGCTAAGAAGTATTACCATTATCCATTTCAGTGAATGGGATGTGCAAACCAGACATGAACAGTTGATCTTCTTCCTTTCAGATCTGTAGCTTCGCTGTGTTCTAGCATTTTAGATGAACAGTTAAACACACTCTGATCTAGCATCTCTTCATAAAAAACAAAGGCACAATGTAACACAAAAAGAACATGACTTTATATATACAACGCACAAAAATAATTTTCTCTCTTTTATTTTGGTATGGAGACTCATTATCGTGCACAATGTTTTACTCTGTTCATTTCAATAGGCAAAACTACATTTTCATTCTAAACTCTTTGTGTTTTGTGCAGCTTAACACCTAAAGTTTGTCACCTTTGAATTCTATGGAAAACCTCTGAATTTTTCTCCTTTGTTTCAAAATGCTATAATTTACAGGACCCTTTTCCTAGGACACAATAGAAAAGGCTGAATTAATATTTCACTAATTATACATTGAACTGGAGGAAAAAATAAGCATGCAAAGCTAGCATTAGCAAATTCTAACACCATTACTTTGAACTGAAGGTTTTATAAACCTGTGACTTGTATATAATTAAAATAAAACTTCACCCTGGTCTCAGCAGAGTTTCTGAATTCTTGCAGTGAATTTTCAAACAGTAGGTTAAAAATCTGCAGTCACTTCAGAAAGCTGTAACAATATGAGTTCAAGTTAACACTGAAAATCATGCAAATTTCTATAACATCCCAAGTATTTTAATGTATATTTAATGGCACTTCACCTACAAATAGACATTTCATGATTAAATAAAAATATTTTGCTTATGGAGAAAAATAACATAGTGACACTGAGTAAATTTCATAGGTATATGTGAGGTCCATAAACTGAATAGAGATTGACATGTTGCCTATCTGTATTTCCCTCTCTCTCTCTCTCTCTCTCTCTCTCTCTCTCTCTCTCTCTCTCTCTCTCTCTATCTTCTATCTAGTAAATTTCTTTAAAAAGAACTGCTGCATCTCACCAGCTGGAGGCCACACCCTATAACCTGAAAACCCTGCCTCCATATCCGTGAAAGGGCTTCAATTCTGTCTGCTCAGTTGTGGAGGAAAGGTGTCTTTTGCATGCACAAAAACATTCTCCCTTATTAAACACTAGGCGTAAGGCCTGTTGTGGGAAGAAATACAATGAGCTCTAGAAGTTACCTCCAGGTGAGTGTCCTGGCTGTGGCTGGTGGGGTGGCAGAGGAAAGAGGAAAATAGAGGGAGGTAAGCCATGTTTATTTCCTTCTGCTTAGCTGTAAGGCAGGGCTGTCTCAAGTCATTTTGCTGCCCCAAGTGGGTAGTATGGGAAGACAGCCTCATGGTAACAGGTATAGTTCACTCCACCCCTGACTTATGTTGATTTGGGGTTATACAGTGTTGGGAAATACCTGTAGATTTGAGGGGTAGAGCCTGGGGAGGGCATGGTTTGGAGTGGGGAGGGACCTCAGCATGGTATAATGCCATAGAGGGAACTGGCCAAAGCAGCCATTGTCTCCAGGAGAACTGATCTTGGTCATCTGGAGATCAGTTGTAATAGGTGGAGATCTCCAGGTGCTGCCTGGAAGTTGGCTTATGTTAATTCGGGGATATGCAGTGGCAGCAAAGGTAGAAAAGCACCTCCTCTTATGCCATTTCTTCCGGGTTCCAAGGGTCTGGAAAGTTGTTCCATAGCCAGTTACAGGGTTACCAACTCTGGGTTGGGAATAGGCTTACCAAGGTCCGGTGGGGGAATCGTATTTCTTGGCAGGAGCCTTGCCGTGGGGACGGCTCCACGCGCTACACCCGCCGTCGCCAGGATGTGACACTCCAGCGCACTCTCATGGCGTCGGGATGGTATGATCAGGCCATCCCGACTCAGTACCATTGTTTTTCCCCCTTCACAGTATGCACATCATCGCAAACTCCATAGGGAGCCCTCGGTGCAGAGGTGTGATTCATTTATCCCTCATTTAAGCGCATGGGGGGGGGAACAGCGCAAAACCCACCAACTCACCCACAGTTATGTCTGATCACACACTGACGGACTGCACCTGCAGCTTCAAAGGGAGGTGTGATCATGGAACTATGCATCAAATTCCTCCAGAGGAAATAGCCTTGCTCCCCCCCCATTTTTTCTGGCACGTGTGACCGTAACCAGTGTATCAGACAGTATAAGGGATGAGCTGTAGGGTGGATTAGGGCCCACCACCACCCCAGAGCTGATTTTTCTCTTCCCTCTCCTTAGTGAATCCAAGGTGGCAGGAGCTTCAGGACAGCCGCTGGGGCAGCTGGCTGCAGGTCAGGGGAAGCTCCCAGCACAGACCTCCTAGTGTGGCGCTCGGGGCAGCTGCCCTGTTTGCCCCATGGCTAAGGCTTTACCTGCATGAGATGCAGGAGTTCCATAACTAGAATGGCAGACATGAAATTGGGCCATAAAAACAGAAGTGGGGTAAAATACATATGTGGGGTAAGTGGGGTAAGACACTTAGGAGTACCACAATAATTGAAAAGGCTGCAGCCTAGGTTGTCCTAAGTCCTGGTGTGGGAAAACAACTTCCTTAATAAAACTTATGTCACTCTCCCCTTTTCCTGTGCCATCTTGTCAATCCAAATCTAGTCTGCTCATAGCTGCTTTTTAGAAACAAACCATACATTTGGAGATCCAGTAATTGAATTCTAGTGTCATCTGTTGATGGACCTAATCCCACTGAGTAGAGCCTATAGACCCGTATACATAACCTCTCCACATTTCAATCACCACATGTAGGGGGGGGCATATATATGAGCATGCTGTCCCCACCTCCACTTCCATGTGATGTCCAGTTCATTAGAATGACATATACACTTGGAGGAAGTCCACATGTCTTAGCTCCCTCCCTGTGATCAGGAACTTATGAAAAGCAGAGTTCCCAGTCACGGAGAGGGAGCCTGCATGTGTACATTTCCTCCAGATGCTAATAAGCTGAAAATCACATGGCTGGAGGGAGCAGGGCCAGAATGCTCAGGTTTGTGCTTGCTCCATACATGTCCATTGAATGCCTGAGCAGGTAGAAGGCGTCTGTAATTTCCAGTGTTCCCTCTAAGCTGAGTTAGTGTGAGCTAACTCACAGTTTTTAGCCCCTGGCTCACACATTTTTGTCTTAGCTCGGGAAGGATGGCTCCAGAGCAAACTAATTTTATGGAGTAGCCAAATTGCTCACTCACAACTTTAATGCCAGTAGCACATAAAGTGAAATTTATGCTCACAAGACTCCACAGGCTACTTCCATATTCTGTTGCTCCTAAAATAGATATGAAGTAATAATAAAAGCAGCAATGGCAACAGTAGACTGGAAAAGGGAGATGGCTTTAGGAACTCATAGGAGACAGCAAAATCAAAGAATATGAGGGCCTAACCCTACTGTGCCTCAGGAAGAATATTTTTGGAATCATTAAACTATCCCAGTGCCACTAGTTATGTATTGCAATATTTTTCTGCTAGGAGGGGGCATTTAGATTTTATGCCTTGGATACCAAATATCTTAAATTGTTTCTGGGAGTGAAATTTATTTTTGAATCTACATCGACTAACATAATCATCCAATTTCTGAGCATGGAAATGTCAACAGATTAAGACAGTGAAAAGAAAACAAACAGCAGAATTAAAAGAAAAGAGAATGTCTTCTCTCCTAGATAAAAGACTCAGCACTGAAAACTGGTTGGGGAGTTTATCTTTTAATAACAGTATTAATTCAGCTTGTAACTACCAGACTATAAATCTGTGGCTTACCAGGTAAGTAGCTTCATGTTAAAGATGATTGTGAACTTCTGTGTGAGACAGTTCCATGTCAGATCTAATCCATGTCTTCTGGACACACTGTGCAAAAAGCAACATGCCAAGATTAAATCATATACTACTTCAAGCCTGTGAAGTAATGTGCTGCCCAATCAATCTAGACACCTGAATCTCATTTTCAGGATGCCAAAGGTTCTTTCAGTGATGGATCTGCTGGCTAAATGTACTGCATTATAATTTTCCTCTGAAGGAACTGAGGGATTAGCAACAGGATTCATGAACCATGCCCTTAAGGAATGTCTCTTGCAACATAAAAGTATATTATTGGTACAGAGTGCTGTCTCCAATAGTCATTTAGATAATGTTGATAATGATGACAAATAATACAATTATGTCCCTAGATTTAGACAGGAGTCTCTTCCTCCCCTCAAGCAAACTGTTCTTCTCCTGCTCAAGTGCCAGCTCATATCTCTTGAGAATGTCATAGTCATTGTGTGGGTTTCTTTGGACTGTAAATCTTGCAAAAAACCAACAAAACCCAACAACCACCCTCTCCTGTGTTTATTGAGCTGGAATCCATTTTGTGTTCCTAAAGGTCTCCTCTGCATGCTGTAGAGCCATATAAATGTATTTAATAATTCAACTCTATTTAATCGTGTTTTTTTCAGCTATCACTACAGTGCCCTTTGAAATATTTATGATGGATCCATGACCATTGCCAGATACTTCAAAGTATCCTGAAGGGTAGTCTCTTCCAGATTTTGTGGTAGACTAGAAATCCAGAGGAATCTCTGGGAAGAATTAGTGAATGGCATATCTCCAGTCTGTTTAAAATCTCCAGTCTGTTTAATCATAGGAATATAAGAAGACCCCTGCTGCACAGAACCTAACATTCATCTAAATTCCAGCATTTGGTTTTCAGTACAGCCTAGCTAAATACCCTAGAAAGCTCATAAACAGGGCATGCAGAAGACACTCTCTGTTCATACTTTCAGTTGGAAGCAGCAATAAAATAGTGTAGTCAAGAAACAACTAGTTCATTTCTTGTGTGAAATTGGCCCACTCTGTGGAAGTCTAGCATAGGGTGTGCATTCATCTAAACCAAGCTGAAAACATACCCCCAAAATACCATATCACTATTTTCCAGATATTTTTCCCACTAGTTAGCAGGTGGGCCATTGACTTGGCTATCCAAAAAGAGTCGGACTCGAATGTGCAACTGAACAACAATATTTCCTAAATGTCCCTTTAAATGCCTCTTTTCTTCATTAGAAACAATGGAGGATGGGGGCACCTTCTTCTGGGGCCCATAGAATTGGACCCCCAGTCCAATATTTTTGAAACTTTGAGGGTATTTTGAGAGAGGCACCAGCAGCTACACTGCAAATTTGGTGTCTCTTCCTCAAGAAACAGCCCCCCCCCAGCCGCAAATACCCCAGATCGATTCTCCATTATAGCCTATGGGGACCAATGACTGTACTGGTCCCCACAGGTTAAAATGAAGCTGGAAAAATTGGGCAATCCCAAATATTTCCCAAATCCCAATACCATACCAATATTGGGATTTGGGAATACTGGGAAATACCAATATTTTTCAGTTTCAATATACCCGAAAAATATCGATTTTCATAACTACCCCTAGTCCAGTACTTTCTTCTTTGTTGAGGATGAGAAATCACACAAACCAGGGCTCCACACATTTAGGACTCATTGAGAAGGCTCTGTTCTCACTGGAAGCTATCAGATAGCATGGTGAATGGGAAGGGCCTCTGCCAAGGACCTCTCTGCTCTGGCGTGGTATTTCAGCACTCTTCCAATATGAATATGTTAACCAGCAATTCTCCTGTTGTTTGATACCAGTTTAACGTTATACAACAATGCAAGAACTTATTTGTCTTGTTTAAAAAGCTTCATATTGCTGCAAATTACATGAGGTTTTGCAACAGAACATTCCACAGCTTCCACCACACCCCTCAACAGTTCCAATATAAGCACTTTTCTTTCCTCAGGCTCTGACGATAACTTTGCTTTTCTCTACCAAACTGCCCTGTTAGTCCCCTAGATCTCACAGCTAGCACTGCTGGAAGATATTGCCTCTTTCCC
>NW_015167546.1:775511-789829 GCF_001447785.1 Gekko japonicus
CTTCCCTTCCTGGAAGCATATGAATGGATACCTTGTTAGAATTCCCATGTATATATCTTGTATTTTGGCATATATACATAGGCATTTACTTCTACATGTAGCCATTTTCTTGACTAATTCCTAAGCCACATACTTGAGCTTCCTAGGAATTCAGCCACATCTGATTCCTTTCATACAGCATAGTGTAGAAGTTAGAATGTTGGGCTAGGACCTGAAAACTCTGGTCTGAAATCCTACTCTGCCATGGAAGCTTGCTGGGGGACCTTAAGCCAGTCACACACACTCCACCTAGCCTACTCCAAAGGGGTGTTGTGAGGGCAAAATGGAGGAGATGAAAATTATGTAAGCCACTTTGGGTCTCCACTGGGGAGAAAGAAGGGTATAAATGAAGAATAAATAAAACTATCATGCGGTCACCTGGTTGCTTTCATACACACCCTATTTTCCTTTCCCTTTCCATAGCACATAAGTTGGCTACCCAGAACTTAACTGCTATGTTAAGGCAAGGAGCTGCAAAACATGAAGCTCTGAACTCTAAGGCCTTCTTGGGGATGGTTCTCTAGTTTGAGTCAATAACTTTTATGCCCCCTCTGTTACGTTTCACTTTTAGAATTTCTTTGAGTCATAGACGCAGAAGTCAACCCCCTTTCCCCTTCACCATCTTATTAGCTGGATATATAGAATGTATAATGTATAAGAATGAAAGACAAACTTATATTCATATGCATCCATACATTTCACATTAACAAACATTTACAGGTGGCTTAAATATATCTTAAATATGGACTGGTGGAGAGACAACACAGTTATTTGTTTCTTTGTTTATCTATCTAACCTTGGAGTTGACTGTCCATGCCACTCAGGACACTGAAAGTGACACACAACAAATTTAAACTCAACACAATACATTTCATATTCAGCTCCTGAAGAACTAGAAGGAAACAGGAGACAAATTCTCAGCTACTGCAATACTAATGTCACTGGAGTTGCAGCAAGTGTGAATTTGTCCTAACCTGTTGACAAACTCAGATAGCATCACCAGCCACATAATCTGAAAAAGCATTCCTGTTCATCCATGACTAATATCAGTCCAAAAACGAGACAGCAGAGACAGCACAAAATAATCCAAAACATCTAACTGGAGACATACTACACCAAGTATAGTTGGCAGGCATAAAGAATAATGCATGATGTCAACAAATCCTGTCATCCAAAATAAACAGTTAGGACTGGCATCAGATTGGAACCAAGGGAACAGGCTTTTGCTTTTTGTGATACAACCAATCCAATCTCCAAACTGATTTAAAAAGTCAAGAAAAAATCATAAGACTGAAGAGACAAGCAAGCAATGGTCAGAAAGATAAGAACCAAATCAATCAAGGGAAATATCTCTAAGCTGGAAGGTAGACTTCAGCAAACAAACCACCAGTCCAAGATATATCATTAGATTTTTTTTAAGTGTACCAAATCTTTGTATTCCCCAGAGGGTTCTCAGTGCTAAAAGCTACAAAAATAAACTTATTTTTCCTAACAATAAAATGGAAGATCAATATGTTAAATGGGGTCTCCATCATGGAACAGAGGTGTATGTGAACACTTGTATTCATGGTATTTCAAAGGTTAGCAGAAGAAGTAATGCAAAGAATTGTATTTTTGCTTTTGATTTTTTTTAATGTACTTTTGCTCACTTTGTTTATATGCTCACTTTTGTAAACAATACCAGGAAGGGAACATAATAGCTTTGCATTATTTATCGATCAGGTTATCTCTGCAATTATTCAAGAATTGTATTTAAACTACTTTACCCGTCATGGACAGAGCAAGAGTCCAACAGAGAAGGATAAAGGATTGATTTGGGGAGGGGCCCACAACTGAGCACACAAGTTAACTCCAGTTATCCTACAAAATCAAAATTTGTTCAGGAGAATTTGCTAAATAAAATGCAATTCAGCCAATAATTTCTGCTTTGTTTGTGACTGCTTTCCAGTGCTTGATGGTGAAGATCTTACATTCTCCTGATTGGAACAATCAGGTGAAAGGAAAGGAAAGTGATGTCTGACAGCCAATCCTATTCCACAATGTCATCAACTTTTCAAGGGAAGTAATGTCCACTTCCTTTATTATATCTCACAAGTGCAGTTGTCTTACTTCTTTCATAGCTGATACTAAAAAGTTTCCTATCTGCCAATGTGTCTTCTGAAGGTTAATGCAATATATAAAGTAGGAAGATTCTTTTTAAATCAGTTATTTCTATCTACTAAAGTAGGAAGATTCTTTTTAAATCAGTTGTTTCTATCCTATCCCCTTTTAATGTACAAGTTCTGATTATTTCACAGTATCATTCTTCATGTTACTGGTTAAAATGTCCACACTTCCTTAACATGCAATCTCTTTCAAAAGATTATTTTTAACATGTTCAGGCATTTGCCATCAATGAGAAATATTCTTCCAATTTCTGGTAATGAGCTAATCACTACATAAATGGATGGTAAGGGACCATTTGAATAATAAAGGCTAATATATGAATCAAGCTAGAAAACCATTTTAATAATTGGCCTCTGTTTGTTTCAGTACATTGGTGGACAACCTAGTCTCACAAATACCCTTTCAAATTTCATTGTGCAAAGAGATTTTGGTGACAAGTGCAAAACTGATGTGACCTTCACAGAATTCAATTCTGGGGGATCAGCAGGTCCCACCTGGGGGTTGGTTCTAGACCAAGCGACACCCTATGGGTGATTTGATACCATCTGACTTGCAAGGCTCAACTGGACCTGGATACTTGCTACTGTTTAACAGCAGCCACCCAATGAAAGCCAGTGTGGTGCAGCAGTTAGAGCTTCAGAGTAGGGTCTGATACACCCAGGTTCAGATCCCCATCTTCCTGTGGTAGCTGACTGGCTGATTTTCAGTCTAACCTACCTGACAGGGTTGTTGTGCATATAAAAAGGCAGAGAAAATAATGTAAGCGGCTTTGGTCCCCACTGTGGAGAAAGACTGTAGTTTTCCCAGGTAGAGGTTGCAGGGGGGAGGAGCTGAAGACAAATGGACAGAATAGGTAGGCTAGCTGTTGGTTGGGAAATTCCTGGAGATTTGAGAGGTGGAGCATGGGAAGGATGAGGGTTGGGGAACTGAGGGACCTGAGACAGGTATAACACCGCAGACTTCATCCTCCAAAGCAGCCATTTCCTCCAAGGGAACTAACATTGCCAACCTCCAGGTGAGGGATGGAGATCACCTGGAATACCAACTGATCTCCAGATGACAGAGATCAGTTCAAGTGGCAGCCCCCCAACCAACTCAAGTGGAAGTATGTTTGAGAGTAACAAAAGGCAGCAGGGATGAGGGTGGAGTGACAGTTGCTCATTGGCAACTAATATACAGGGACTCATGCACTCAGTAGATTTTCTGCACAAGTCCCACAATAAAGCAGGAGATAGACAGACAGACAGACCAATCATTAAGGAAATTAAAAGCCTTGGGAATAATTGGATAAAATGAATACAAATTAGTAGAAAGTCATATGGTATTGAGGTAAGGTAGAAGCAGTTCATATGTCTGAATTAATACAACAGTGTTCTTGCAAAAAAAATATCTTAATTGTCAAGAGTGGTCGGTAAATGAATCGACAAGGAACTGGCCTGAATTTCTGAGCCAGGTTTCCTTCCAGCTGAGGAAAAGACTCAATCTATTTATTCAGCCTCTTTGAGGAAATCCAAATAAATAAGATATAAGATAGCAATCTGATACTTCAGAATTCAAAACTGGCCCATCAGACAGAGGAAGTAATATATTATTGTCCTAAGTAAACATCCCTCAACATCCTTCGCCAAATATTCCAAAACCCTGCAGAATCTTCCCATGATTAGTAAATGTCATTGCTTACATATTTATATTTCATTCTTATGAGGTACTTCCAAAAGCAAATTAATTCCTTATATCTGAAGGCAGATGTTTATGGATTTCCAGAATCAGGTTATTTCCAGAATCAGGTTAATTAACTTTGGACTCGACCCACAACCACATTGTGCTTTTTCAGTTAGGTACTACACAGATGTTATCTAGTGTTCTCCTACCCATAACAAAAACCATTATGTTGAATATAGTTAAAGAGGAGCAAAACCTGGGCTGCTTCTTCTACCACCCATGACCCAGCTAAGCTTTACTACTGGCCATCTAACCTATGTCAAGCCCCAGATAATGGAATAGCTTAGGCAAACATGTCCTATTCTATACAGAGTTGAGAAATCTATTATTATCTATGCAATAGCAGGAAGAAATGCTTAGAATCATAGAATCATATGCTTGCTGCATACAGTAATGCTGATCAGGTTGATCCCATTTGGTGGGAACATTGACTAAGTCTTCTGATTGGAAAAAGTCCCTGTGAAGCACATATCTGATTTCTCACTCTCTCACTTCACAGCACTCTTACCTGTTCCTTTACCACTGCAGGGAAATGAAAATTAAAGTCCTCATGGGACACAGTTAATGAACAGGGCATATATAGGTCAGATTTTGATTTGTTATGTTTCATATATACATCCCTTCAAGTCACTAGCTTGTCTTCTCAGGTTCATATAAGGATTAATGAGGCAACATTTGTAAATTGTTTTGTATACTGAATAATAATTTTACACTAATAAATAAACAGTACTTAAGGAGAATTCAGGATGCTTGCAAACCCTGCTATTCTACCTCTCCTTAGATATTATAGCTGTGAATACACATGCTCATGCAATATGGTCACTATTATCTTCAAAGATTTTAATAAATATTAATGAATGGCTGTTCACAGGATTACTAAAATCTGAGTGCTTATAGTATATTTCCCCTACACCCCCTAAAATCCAAATATGCTTCGTCCAGTCTATCTTCAACACATCCTCTAGATGCTTTATTTTAACACACCATCAACTTTAACATCATCAAAGGTTAGAACATGAATTAGTGTTTCTGCTAAGAGAATTACTTGTTTCGTATGTGGTAGAGTTAAATTGGATTTAACCATCATCCCTTCATATATAATGCATCCCATATCCCCTCCCCCACACCCACACACTCTAAATTTAATTAAAATAACTGAAATGAAACTAGAGATAATTTGTTTTTTAAATAGAGTGCCACATGCTCCATTTACATAAAACCCATTAGTTTGCATTAAATACAAATTAGCTGCTGATATGAATTAAATCACGTATAAATAGTTCAGAATAGCCTCAGTTCCACACATTTTAATTAATATAACAGTTAACCAGATTTATTTGTAAGGTAATCAAGACTCTTGACTCACTTATTCTTCAGCACAATAGGCCAGACAATGAAGGGCTGTCCTGCAACATTTTAACAGCCACAACTGTAGCCCACTGTACTGACTGTTATAATTTTAGAGATGCATGCTTATAAGGAACATAGGGAATGGGAGTTTACAAAGGATCCCATGCTCTGATCACATCCAGCTTTGATTACTGTAACGCCCTTCATGAGATGTTGCCCTTGCAAAAACATCCAGAAACTTCAATATGTCCAAAATGCAGTAGCCAGTAGCCAGAATAGATAACGGGATTATATCACCCCTGTGCTGAAGGATGTTGTTGATTGCCTGTTTCTGGGGCCTGTTTCAGAGTTTTGGTTCTTTGCATTCAGACCCTAAATGGCTTGGGATTAGGGCATTTGAAGGACAACCTCATGCCATACCATGCAGCCTGTCGACTAAGATATTCCTCATTAGCCCTCCTTCTCTATGCCTCCACTCAGGGCTCTTTTTGTAGAAAAAGCCCAGCAGGAACTCATTAGCATAACAGGCCACACCCAACAGCAGAAACTCGTTAGCATATTAGGCCACACCCCTGACAGCACAGCTCATTAGCACATTAGGCCGCACCCCCATGTTACCAGAAGTGTGGTTATCCAGCCACACCCACCTTTTGCTTGTTATTCTGTTTACCTTGTTTGTTGTCAAAACCCAGGGCTTTTTTGTAGCAGGAACTCCTTTGCATGTTAGGCCACACACCCCTAATGTAGCCAATCCTAATCAGTTTCTGCTGTTGGGTGTGGCCTATTATGCTAATGAGTTCCTGCTGGGCGTGGCCAACTCAGGAGCCAGCCGGAACTCCGTTCCTGTGCGTTCCCACACCTTTTTCAGTGGTGGCACCTTGCCTCTGCAATGCCTTCCCCCTTAAGGATCGCCTGGTGCATTCTGTACTCTTTTAGGCACTAGGTCAAAGCATTTTTTTAACCAAAAACTTTTAGTAGATTGGTTGCATCTTTTATTTTCATGGTGTGCTTCTAGTCTGAGGACTGTTTTATTGCTGTCATTTGAGGTTGCTGAAGTTTGTTTTATGCTTTTATATGCCCCTGGCTTGTTTTTATGATTTATTATTTATAATTCCTATGAAAATATTTATTGTATTTTTTTAAATTGTCATTTGTCTCAAGCAAGTCTCTGGAGAGGCAGCATATGCACTTTCTAAATTAATAGAGGAGGAGGAGGAGGAGATTGGATTTATACCCCGCCCTTCACTCAGAGTCTCAGAGTGGCTTACAAACTCCGCACTTTTCTGGTGGTGCTTGCTTTAGGGGGCCATAACTTGGACCCCGTAAATCCAATCCTCACCTAACTTGGAGGGCAGGTGGAGGAGAGTCAGCCAGAGACCCCTGTGAGTTTTGTGTCTCTAGGATGCTGAGGGCCATTCTATCACCTCATGAACCTCATGAACTGAACTGATTTGTGAGGCAAGTAAAAGTTCTTGATGGTCTGTGGTTCTTGAACGGAGCATGCCACGAACCACAAACTAAACCACATTTTTCCAGTTCATGCCCATCCCTACCAGCTACCTCTAGGAAGCCCACAAACAGGAAGACTGCAACAGCATCATCCTATCTGTGATGCCCAGCAACCAATGTAAGGAGGCTTATCGAGATAGCACAATTGGTTGCATTCATCACACATGACAGCATGTTCTTTTTTTCTACCAAGTAGAAGTATCAATGAAGGTCAATCACATAAAGTGGCCTAGTTTTCAACTTCAGTATGGTGCAGGGACTTAGTGTGGTACAAGCTGTGAAAGCACACCTAGTTTCCATCTAAACTTAGAAGATACATCTTTTATCACTGGGTAAGAACCACCATGCATAAGATGGTAGATGCTACTCAACAGCTGTTTCTTCAAAACTGCTTATCACTGAACATTATTCCACCTTTACCCACCTCCAGAGTAGACTTTCATCAGTGCTGCATTGTATGAGAAGAGGAGAGGAGAGGAGAGGAGATTGGATTTATACCCCGCCCTTCACTACCCAAGGGAGTCTCAGAGTGGCTTACAAACTCCTTTCCCTTCCTCTCCCCACAACAGACACCCTGTGAGGTAGGTGGGGCTGAGAGAGCTCTGACAGAAACTGCTCTTTTTCAAGAACAGCTGTGCCAAAACTATGGCTTGTCCAAGGTCATCCAGCAGGTGCAAATGGAGGAGTGGGGAATCAAACCCGGTTATCCCAGATTAGAGTCCGCGTACTTAACCACTACACCAAACTGGGTAAGATTTAACCCACACGTTACTGATCATGTGAGTAGGGAAATTGAGGTCTACATTACAGCAACCAAGTTCATCCATAAACAGTGGCTGTGATCACATGCACGAAATAATCCACTTTCAATGCACTTTCCAACTGGTTTTGCCAGTCCACACAGTAAAATCCAGTTAGAAAGTGCACTGAAAGTGGATTGAAAGTGGATTATTTCGTGTGTGTGACCACAGCCAGTGTTAGAACAAAGATTCTTCCAAGTGGAGAGTTCACAAGTTGCTTCCTGAGATCAACTACCTGAGAGCAGGGACTTTTCTCTTGACATCTCTGCCAGCTGAGCCAGAGTGGAGTTTGAGGAGACACAGGGGGGCAGGGGGGTTAGAAGATGTGTGAAGATGGCAGGTGGTGATAAAGGTATTGGTAGCCAGGAGTTCAGTGTGGTAAATCTCTCTATAGCAGGTAGAGGGCTATGAGGCACGGCAACAGGCTGAGCAAGAGGTTGGGCTACTAAAGGAGCAGCAGCAAGGCAAAGCCCACATATGCACACACCTCTTTTTCTCCTCCTCTAGATTTTTCATGTCCCACTGAACAGCTCCCACCATCTCTCCAGTTGCTTTTTTCTTCTTCCATTTACTACTGTAAAGTTACTAGCTACTGGATGGTTTTTTTCTCATTATTGTCACAAGGGGTTGGGAAGGTGAGAATGTGAAAAGTGTTGGAATATATAAGGTCTATAGTGCAACAACTTGAGTAAGATCAGAAGAACAGCCTATACGGGACAGCTGAAGGACTGTTAGTTAGCACAGCTAAATTAGGAACATCCTACAAGTTCAAATTATGCCCTTCCTGTCTCCTGGTTAGCTCTTTGGAGACTTCCTCCTCCAATTGAGTCCTCTCCCTTCATTCCTGTCTGTCATAGCAGTTAGTCAGTCAGTAAAGCCTATCACCCTCTCCTCTGTTCTATCAGAGTTTATTCTTCTTTAACAAACCGAATTATTTTTCTTAAACAGTTGGTACTCTGCTCTTTTGCATATTTAAATTGCCAACAAAAAAATTGCAAGGAGGAAGAGGAGAGAGAGAGAGCAATGCAAAGGGAGCCAGCATGGGTTTCTCAAGAACAAGTCATGTTCTTGACTTGTCTCTTTTTTTGAGAAAGTTACTACCTTGCTGGATCAGGGGAATGCTGTAGACATAGTTTATCTTGATTTTAGTAAGGATTTTGATAAGGTTCCACATAATATACTTGTTGACAAATTGGAAATATGTGGTTTGGATCCTATGATGTTAGGTGGATTTGTAACTGGTTGACAGATCGCACCCAAAGAGTGCTTGTGAATGGTTCCTCATCTTCTTGGAGTGGAGTGACAAGTGGAGTGCCTCAAGGATCTGTCCTGGGACCTGTTTTGTTCAACATCTTTCCGATGAAGGGATAGAGGGAATGCTTATTAAATTTACAAATGATACTAAATTGGGAGGGGTAGCAAATATGTTAGAAGATAGAGTCAGGATATGGGATGATCTTGACAGGCTGGAAAACTGGGCTAAAATAAATGTAATGAATTTCAATGGGGATAAATGTAAAGTTCTGCATTTAGGTACCAAAAATCAAATGCATAATTATAGGTTGGGGCATCTTGGCAGTAGTATGTGCAAAAAGGATCTAGGGGTCTTAGTAGACCCCACACTGAACATGAGTCAGCAGTGTGATGTGGTTGCTAAAAAGGTAAATGCGATTTTGGGCTGTATCAACACAAGTATAGCGTCCAGATAATGAGATGTGATGGTACCACTTTACTCTGCTCTTGTTAGACCTCACCTAGAGTATTGTGTTCAGTTTTGGGCACGACAATTTAAGAATATAGACAAGCTGGAACATGTCCAGAGGAGAGCAACGAAGATAGTGAGGGGTCTGGAGACCAAGTCCTATGAGGAAAGGTTGAAGGAACTGGGTATGTTTAGCCTGGAGAGGAGACAACTGAGAGGTGATATGATAACCATCTTCAAGTTCTTGAAGGGCTGTCATCTAGAGGATGGTGTGGAGTTGTTTTCTGTTGCCCCAGAAAGTCAGACCAGAACCAACGGGTTGAAATTAAATCAGAAGAGTTTTCAGTTAAACATTAGGAAGAACTTCCTGACAGAGCAGTTCCTCAGTGGAACAGGCTTCCTCAGGAAGTGGTAGGTACTCCTTCTTTCGAGGTTCAAAAAGGGAGGTTCTGAGGAGGGCTGTTAAAGGAAAGGATGTCACAAACGATAATAAACTTTGGAAATACACTTGTGTCTTATGATATTTTCAGTATAAAGCAGTCAAGATACTGTAAATGTATACTGTATTTCGAAAAGAATATTTAAGTGACAAATAAATGATAAAAAATGTTGAGTTCTTCCCGAAGTGCTATTCATTGTGGTGCACAGTATTAGAGTGACTTTGAAAAAGCTACTGATGTTGTACGTATAAGATTCCATGTCAAAAATGAAGTCAAATGAGGAGGAAGATCTGTTTTATTTCAATTAACAAGAAAACAGTTGGACCAAATAGTCCATCAAAAATTGAATACTTTCTTCTCAGCATATTCAGGGAATATGCTTCAATTAACAGGAAAAATCATTGGATCTAATAACTCATCAACAATTGAAAACTTTCTTCTTCTTCTTCTTGAACATATTCTGAACCTATTCAGGAAATACATGATATTTTATACATGGACTGATATCATCAAGAAAACAATATTCAAAAAGCATAATTGGTTACAAAAGACAATGGTAATTTGAGTAATAAGCCTCTGATTTGTCAGATGTAAAGAAACATATATCTATGTCAAATCTATGTAAAACCTAAGGGTTTACTTAACCTAACCTAAATGATAATGGGCAAGGATTCTTCATATCCCAAACAAAAGTATTTTTTTTCCTGATACGAGACTAAAATCTTCTCTGACCCAGACATTGCAAGGTTTTGCTCTTAAGAACTACAGAATCATGAACTTTGTACCTATTATGTTGTCTGCTAGCAATATCAGACCTACAAGAGGAAAGCCTTCTATATAACAGGCCTTTCTAACATCCTAATAAAATGTTATTTAAGAATAAATCTATAAAAACCAGAGAAATATGAATATGAACAATCAAGAAGAAAAAAACCTATATATAAAAATCTTTATATTCCCATTCATACTACACGGAAACAACAACAAAAAAGTAACATTTCCTTGACATTTTTCTATTGCAGTTCTCATATTTAAATAATATTCTTCCTATATGATTAAACGAGTGGTATTTATTAAACCAGTACCCACTCTTCTTTGTAAATTAGTCTCTGGACTCTAAAGCCATGAGATATTCATGTTGTTATATCTTTGGCAGTACTGACAGTAATAAAATGGCACCAATGTAAAAAAAATCGTACAACTGATACAGGTTTTTGTACATGGTAGAAAGTTAAGTTTGCAGCTGTTCTCAATGATTCACATAACTCAGCACTACTCTTCTAGCTACTCTACCATAAATCCCAGACAGGCTATACATTACTTGTCAAAATATTGGCAATTATACTTCCTGTCCTAAAAGTTCTGAACATGACTTGCAAGACATTTCTGCTCAGTAAATAGGAGCGAATGAAAAGCTTGGATCCTTTTTGAGCCTGAATTTGTAAATATTAAGGGCTGTATTCTCTGTAGTACCAGTATAAGAGGCTGGCAGAATCAGATTATTCCACCACCACCCCACCACCCCAACAGCTGGCTGTAAGCATCAAAAGGTGAATGTCAAAGTTTAGGAGACCCACAGTGAAAAGCCATGCCACATTACAGCCTGCACTGAAGAGAGGGGACTGGGGAAAAATTGGCCAGCTGGCCTGTTGCTCCAGCAGTGCTTTTCGGATTTGTTAATGGAATGGGCAATTTCCCTCACTTTCCCTTCTTCAGCGCAGGCATCCACGTGTCATAGCTTTTAATCTATATATGTCCCTCAGCCTTTGGCACTGCATTGCCTTTGTGACACAGGCTGTGAAAAAGTAATTAGGTCTATGCATGTAGACTTCCAAGTGAATATTTTACTCTATATGAAGTTACCAGTCCATAGATATAGCTAGAGGGTGAGCAGCAAATTAGCATACAGCATAATAAAGGTTTTGGTCTTAAAGTTGCCACTAGACTCGAACTTTGTTCTGCTGCTTCAGACCAACACAGCTACCCACCTGAATGTATTTTACTCTATGGGTGCGTTCAGATGGGGCATTTAAGCCGGTATAGATGCCGATTAGAATCGGAGTACTTATGTGCGATCACACACACAACATCTGCCTTCCGTCCCTAACTGTTGCCAACTGTCGCAAATACCCCTGAAACCGGTGTAATTTGCCACTAGGTACCCAAGTGGTGTTTTCCTGAGTGCACCAGTTCTAGCCACTTTCCCCCCGTCTGATTGCTCTCCGCCGGTGCAGAGCCACTTCCGTTCGGAAGCCTGAGGCTTCGCTTTTCGGCCGCGATTTTTTTTTAGTAGGTGATGTGCGCTTGGGGGGAAGCTTCACCCCATCGTTAATAATAATTTTGTAGCTCCTTTACAGAAGCAAGAGACACACTTGAGTAGATACATTCTGAATGATCTTTGATGACAAAGTTTGGCTCTATTAACCAATAGGACCTCCTCTCTCGTCACCTCAATCTGACTTCGCTTTAGGGCATGCTTTTCAGGTTGGGTTGTTCTGTGCCTGCGCAAAGATCTTCATTATAGGGAAGACTGCCTATGTGCATGCGCAAACTGTGTAAAAAAAATTTAAACCGCCGACGCTCTCTGCTGAGCACCTGAAGTGTGGACGCTGGGGAGCGATGTAAGAGATGAGTGTGATTGCGCTTCCCCCCAGATCAAATTCATCTAGTTGGAACCGGAGTGGTTTACACCACTCCCAGCCCACCATCTGACCGCACCCTATATGTGGACAAGAAAAGGGGTGGGGCCAGCCAGCATCATCATGAACCAGGACTTGATCCAATGCTTAATTAACACTTTGGTTAATAGAGCCAAACTTTGTCATCAAAGATCCTTCAGAATGTATCTACTCAAGTGTGTCTCTTCCTTCTGTAAAGGAGCTACAAAAGTATGTCCTGCCTGACCACTTAACGGCTAGCAATTCTGCCTGAGGCTGCCAAAGAGACTGAAGGGGGCTCATTAAGTTCTCCTCTTTCTCAAAAGTGCCAGAAGGGTCTCCCTAACAGTTTGCCTTCCACCTGCCAAGTCAGCTAAATGTTAACTAATGTTCATATAGTTGTCTGTAATAAAAATCATTTGTGAGCCTTTCCAGTTGAAATGTTAATATATTTCTCAAATAAGTGCTCTCCCTGCTCCATGGAAGAGAGACATTCTGTAGCATGAGTGTACGGTTGGTGCTGGATGCACTGGTCACATAATTCCTCTTCTCTTCCCCATAATCCAGTTGAGAATGGGGGGAAACATGTGCCGAAGATGGTCAAAGCAGGAGCCCTAGCAATCCAACTGATGTTGAAGTAAACAGCAATGCAACTTCACTTATGAGTGAGGTACTTGGTAAACGATATGAAACGCACCAAATGAAAAGACCCAAACAGATATTAGCAGATTCAGGCATTCTGAATTGTTAGTGGGTGCTGATAATCTAATATTTCAATTCAAAATATGAATTTATGCCATTATGATTCACCTAGGAAGGTTGAACAGAATTGTAGATCGCTACAGGTTTCATCCTGCTGAAAATAAATAGAACAACTCTATTTTGCATAAAATATTAACAAAGAGTACTTATCCAATGTATCACAATTTTAAAATGTCACAAAAAGGTGATTATATAACAATGTCTCTGACATACTATAATAAAAACTGGTATTTGTGGACTACTGTATTAGAAGAGACTAGCAGTAAAGCCCGTTGTGAAAGCAATACAACGGGATCTAGAAAGAGGCTCTGGGGCAGTGCTCTGGCTTTGGGCAAACAGTGTCAATTTGCTGTGGTGACCTCAGCAGGGTATAATGACAGAGTCCACTGTTTTCTCCAGAGGAACTGATCTCTGCTACCTGAAGAGCAGTTGTAATTGTGAGTAATCTGTAGCCCTCACCTGGAGATTGGCAACAATTGTTACCCAGGACAAAATGGCTGGTTTGGAGGGTGGAGTCTATGGCATTCTACCTGTCTGAGGTCCCACCCCTCTGCAAACCCCACCCTCTCCAGGCTCCACCCCTCAAATCCCCAGGAATTTGTCAGCATGTAGTTGGCAACCCCATCTCCTTCCCAGCTAGCCACCAACCTACCATTATCTGCCCCTTTGACTTCAGCTGACTTCTGCCCTCCCTTCTGCAGAACAGTTGTAATACTGAGTGCTCTCCAGCCCTCACCTGGAGATTGGCAACAATGGTTCCCTATGTGGGACTGACTGGTTTGGAGGGTGGAATCTATGGCAGTGTACCTGTCTGAGGTCCCACCCCTCTTCAAACCTCACCCTCTTCAAGCTCCATCCCTCAAATCTCCAGGAATTTCCCATCTGGAGTTGGCAACTCTATCAGGACTGCCCCCAATGTGTTTTCTCCCAAAGGCCAAAGTAGGTGACAGGACCAAGCTTAGTTGCCTACCAACAGGCACTGAGGGGAATGTAGGGTTGCCAGCTCTAAGGAGGGAAATACCTGGAGGTTTGGGGGGTGGATTCTGTAGAGGGCCGGGCGACGGAGGCATCGGCCTTCTGTCGCCCGCCTTGCCCCCCCAATCTCGGCCCGGGCGACTGCGTCCCCCGCCAGCGGCCGCCCGACTCCAGACCCCCCCGCGGCCACTCCAGC
>NW_015167546.1:790535-857354 GCF_001447785.1 Gekko japonicus
CACAGCCTCTGCCTAGGGAAAGGGCAGCTGACATCATTCTCCTCTCCCCTATGAGGTATGTTATGCAACTGAAAATTCCAACTGCCTTGCGGGGGGGGAGTTTGAGGTGTGGAATGGAGTGAAGTCCAATCAGCTTCCATATGCAAATGACCTTGGAACGCTGGGCGGGACTGCACAAAGCAGCCAGTCAACCCAGCCAGTGTCTTCTGAGTGGCAGTTCTTCCGGCCAAACACTAAAGGTGGGCATTTTAGAACGTTGGTCCCGACTACTGCTTTATTATAAGGGAGAGATTATTCTATATAATCAGAATGTGGACAGATGACCATGCTATGAAATCATTGGAAGTAAAAGGGGAATAAGATTGAATCTGTGACTCATATCAGAATAAAATATTTTACAGATGGGCTTTTTCCAGGGATACAATATTTAATAGATTAATATTGATAGAGGAATTGATGGTGGCTGAGATTGAAAGTCACACAAGAATGCACAGATCTGCCAGATTCCCCTGTTCAACAAATGAAATTTTATCTGGAAAAAAGAAACTTAACATATCTTTTTCATTCAATTTGTATGCCAAGATAGCAAACATTTTGCTTTTCCTGATGGGTTTCCTTCTACAGTAAGAAGAACTGGAGGCAACTGAAACTGATGTTGCTTATTTGAAATTAGTGTCAATAATCTTTTAAACTTCATAATACTGATGGGATTTGAATTTGTGAATTCACTTTTATTCTGTCAATTTAGTGAAATAAGGAATATACTGCATTTCTGACTCATTAAGCAATGGAAATAATGATTGGAAAAGGCTTTTCTAATAATAAATGATAGCTCTTGAAATTTTTAAACTATACATTGATCTCATACTTACGAAAAATACTACAGTTTCCCCTAAAATCATACATAAGATACCCTTATTGAGGTTTTGCTATTTGTAAACTTACATAAATTTAACTATTAATTAAAACCTGGGTTGTCAATCAACCAAAGCATCTTTAACCAGCTGATAACCACAGTTATCTATTAATTATCATGAAACAGTAATGGGAGAAAGAAGATGCTTTGCTTTTAAGAACAGGAATTTCAGAAGCCTATTTTAAGATACCATGGGTAATATTTTTCTATAATATAGATCACATTTTGCTATGACAGTCATAGCAGTGTCGTGTTCCATTATGATTTATTCTAACAAATGACTGACAGATTGAAGATTTATCACAGCTGAGGGCGGAAGGAAGAAATAAAGGAAGAGAGGAAATAGGTATCTGAAATGTACAAGGATATGAATGTTAAAGATACAAGCGCAACCCAAAAATGTAGCACAGCACTGAAAAAATATGACAAGGTGGTCTTTTGCCTCTCCAAATATGCAGCTGGGCTATTAAATCTCTCTCACACAAAATAGCTTGCTTCAACATAATACAAACCCACAGTTTATTGCTATAGTTAGTTTGTGAAAATAGGATTCAACTAACAGATGACCATTCAGATCCTGGCTTCTTGTGACCAAGGCTGCTTTTCTCACCTTTGCTCTGGCCAGTTACCTCTATCAAAAGCTTCCTCCCAAGCCCTGATCCTATGCCCCATTTTGCAGGAGAGAGTTGGACAGAGACAGGGCTTTTTCAGTAATGATGCCTTGATCAGACTGGTGCGTACCTTATTGTATGTCAAGACCAGGCCAAAGCATTACCTAGGCTTTTAAATGAAGGATTATTTCATCATTGTGCTTTATGGCTGCCTGTAGCCTAAGTGATTTTTTATTACCTGTATCACATTCTTCGCTGAATTGTTTAATTTCTCCTGGATACTGCTTTTACTCTGTGCTATTTTATTCTGTTTTTATGCCTCTGGTGAGTTCTATGCCAATGATTTTTATGTTTTGTTGTTTTAATTATTTTACCATTGTATTATTTTCATTTTGTGTGCTGTACTGCTGATGCAATCAGATCTCTGGAGAGGTGGTCTAGAAATTGTCTAAGTAAGGGGTAGATCCAATATCAATTTTCTGTCAGAAGCATAGAAATTTCCTGCCTCTCCCCTTCCATTTCGGCCTATTTATTTCCACAAAATGCTGCTCCTGGGGATGGTGGACACTCAGGAAAAACACAAGGAGAATCTGCAATGTGAAAGGGAAGTTCGAGAAAACTGCCCCTTCCCTCCAATTAATGGGAAAGTCTGGATTTAATAAGTAGTCAGTTAATAAATAACATTTCTTTGATTCTTTTGCCAAGTTGTATGTACTGCATGACTTTTCTCCAATAATGAAGAACTGAAACAATTAAGCTTGGGGGGAAAGGCAGAACAATATTCAGAGGAAAGAGATTGGTTCAATTGTAATGTAAAGTCTTGGCTGCACTGAAGTATAATCAGGGCTATTTTGAGGCAGGAACACACAGGAACGGAGTTCCAGCTGGCTTTAGAATTGGCCACGCCCACTAGAGCCAAAACCTACAGAGGGAAGGCCTGGAGAGTGACACACACACCCCGCCGACTCCGAGGAGGGTGGGCCAGGGGCCCCCTGGAAAGATTGGGGAGGCATTTAAATGCCTCCCCATGCCTTCCCCGGCCTGTCCAAGGGCCAGCTTGCCCAGGCTCACCACAGCTGCGGGGTGCCTGGGCAAGCCAAGGGAAGGCAGTTTAAACTGCCTTCCCCTCCCTCCAAAGGCTGGCTTCCCTGGGCTCCCCGCAGTCATGGGGCACCCGGGCAAACCAAGGGAAGGCACAGGGGTGTGGCCCAATATGCTAATGAGTTTTGCTGTTGGGTGTGGCCTGTTATGCTAATGAGTTCCTGCTGGGCTTTTTCTACAAAAAAAGCCCTGAGTATAATGTATGATTAGTTAGGGTCCACATGGTTCAGTACGGTCCATCAAACCAAGATCTGAAACCATGCTTTGAAGTTGCTTTATTAGCCACAGTTAGTTTTGCATATGGTTTCACATGATGAACAAATGTGGACATCCTGGTTTAATCTTGGTTTTTTCCCCCCATGGGCACTCCCTGGTTACAGAGACACACTTGGCCAAAGCAGAAGTGATAAACTCAGCATTTATCAAAATCAGGATTTGAAATAATCTTTTAGCAGAAACCATAGTTTTGCCATTGTGATTATGCTTACACAAAACTGGTGGGGGGGGGGAATAGAGAGAGATGACCAAATATTGTTACTCTGTTCAGTAAAGTAATGAAAGTAACAAACATGCCTTGTCTAAGTGTTTGATTTGTCAATATCCAAACACTTTTCCTTATCTGTTTTCTGGGAACACACAGTGGTTGGGGCTAGTTTTCATTTGAAAATAAATCAGCATAATAGTACCTAGTTCCCAGGCACACTTTAAAAGGAGCAGTGGAGGCTTCTTGTTCATATACTTGCTCATGTTTGTAAAACAAAGGTAAGAGGAGAAGGCTTTTCAAAAGACCTCCCTTTCCTTCAACAACTCCTTCTCTAGTGGAACAGATGATAACATGATAATAACCAGGGTTTTGATCCAACCAAAATCAGTCTTGACGAATTGCCATTCAATGAAATAATTTAGTCACAGCTAACTTGTTCAATAAGCCTATATTCAGACAGCACATGGTGGCCTCCAGCACTATTCATTTAATGCTGGTCCTCTTATTATTACATATAAAATGGGAAATAGGAGTCATGCACTGGGGCTGTGTGAAGCCAACCCACCTGTCAGTCTCCTGGTGTCACTTTTCCAGTAACTGGAAGTGATCTCAGCTAGAAGACATATGATTGGGAATGGGATAGAGAACAATCAATGGTAAACATGTGGAAGATTAAACTACTTTTACCTGTGCACCCCTTTTACTCTACAGACAATGGATGCTTCAAGACCCACTGGTTCAGTTCATGTCCTGTTCACCATTCATGAACAGCGATATGATTTTAGGTGATGGATTCGATATTTCATTAATGTGTTTATCAGTATTCCACAGGCTCAGTACTTCTTCACCACATTCTTTCCTAACCATGCAGTACAAAGAAACCGGCTTTTCACACACACACATGTCATCACACAGCCCAGCAGAGTTCTACTGTCCCCTGTAGCCTTAAGTAAATGCTCTGCTCAGCAGACATTTATTTAAATAGACAATGGGACCACTCACAAAACAAAAATCAGTCATACATAAATTTTTGTTTTAGTAAAATCCTGCCCTTTGGTGTTCGTCAGTCTAGTCTTTAGTTAATGGCCACTGATCAGTTAGAATTGGCAGCATCTTTGCTCATGTGCAGTTTTACAAAAACCAATTGCAAACCATTCCAAACCAATTCAGCAGGCATTCACAGCTATTAGCACGAACCAAACAGGTTGGGTGATCAGCTTGCATCTGATTAGCACATTTGAACATGGTAAGTTCAACTATCAAACATGTTTGCAGTGAAACTTGCAGCACCCCTACAAATGAGACCCCCTACTGCACTGTATGGAGCTGCGGTGGCTCAAGTGGTTAAGATGCTGAACGGCAGACTGTGGAAGGTCGGTAGTTCAGCCGTTTGAGATCCGAGTGTGCGGCATGACGGAGTGAGCTCCCGTCTCTAGTTCTAGCTCCTGCCAACCTAGCAGTTCGAAAGCAAGAAATTGCAAGTAGATAAATAGGTACCACTTCAGTGGGAAGGAAACAGTGTTCCGTGCGCCTTGGTGTTTAGTCATGCCGGCCACATGACCACGGAAACGTCTTTGGACAGCGCTGGCTCTTCGGCGTTGAAACGGAGATGAGCACCGCAACCCTAGAGTCGAATTCGACTGGCTTTTGAGCAAGGGAACCTTTACCTTTTTACTGCACTGAATAAGGGAATGAAGCATAGCCGGTTTTATACAAGCGAAGGTAAAGTTATACATAGTTCCTTTAAAAGGATTCACTTTCATCATTGGGAGACCAAACCCATCAGATTTTCCCGAACACACTATCTCATACTACACATATGCAGGTGTTGAAAGAGAATTCACTCTGAGTTCAGCAGCAACAGCACAGGTGGAAATGCAGACTTTATTTTCTGTAAATAAAAAGAACAATGGAAGCTGAACATCAAGTCAGAAACACATCAAGCAAATTTCTTCCTCTCTCCCTTTTGGGCTGGAAAAGGACAGACTAATACCTAGACCCAACATGGACCTTCCTGCTAAATACTAAAGTTTACACTAAAGCATTGATACTGACAATTCTGGAGCAACAATACTAATGGTCATTCTTTTTGGCTAGTATGCTGGAAATCAAATTCAAAGAGTGATTAAAATTCCAAAGTCTGCAGAGCCAAGAAGCAGGATGCCACAGGAGAGGAAGACAAGGGCACAGTCAGATTCTATGCCACAGGCAGGCCACCAACTTTCCTTTTACTGTACAGTTATACCACAATCCTTTGCTCACTGTGGCATAGACTGTTCAGCATGATTAACCAAAAATATTTATCTCCCACTTAGGTTAGTTCCTCACTTTATACATTAACAATACCCTCATTCTTTGATTGGTTTGCAAGTAATGTCTACCTAGATTCACCAAAATGGATGTAGCGTAATAGTCATTGCTCTTTGTCTTAATGCATAATTACCATACAACTTGTAAAAGAGACAGGTAGATATATTGAGAATGTAATCTGAGAAAGAGCCTTTCTTGTGTGAAGTAGTCAGGGTCAAATATTTAATGACAGCATCTGACCCGGTGTCCTTTTTCCCTTGAGAATCTAATCATCCTTCCTTTACTAACTCAATGCCCTTCAGGCACAGAGATCTGGTGTCAGTTTTTCCTTGCTTTTTTGAAATGAATGAAGTGAGATGGCTCAGTTGTCAGAGATAGAGCTCCTGACATCATCACCAAGTGCTCTGTCCTCCTTTGTCCTGTGCATAATACAGAGGACAAAGCCAAAAATAATGAATAGCAAGTTTGGGGGGGGGGCTACCTGGATGGTGCTACGGATGTATTTTGGATATTTTAAATTTAATAATATTTTTACACTTCTATTTATTTATGTAGTCATCTTATATCCCACTCCTTTCTGCCCTTTCTGGCAACTCCATGCTCATGGTGAAGGGGTCATCAGAGGTCATCAGGGAGGGGCCGTGACTTAATGGCAGAGCATCTGGTTTGTACTCAGGGAGTCCCAGGTTCAATCTCCAGCAACTCCAGTTTTAAAAGAATCAGGTTAGTGTAGCATTGCCAAGGTCCTGAAAATCTCCCAGAATTACAATTGATCTCTAGACTACAGAGACCAGTTATCTCAAGAAAATGGCTACTCTGGAAGGTGGACTGAATGGCATTATATCCAGATGAGGCAACTCCCTTCCCAAATCCTCCCCTCCCCAGGTTCCACCTCCAAATCTCCTGGAATTTTCCAACCTAGAGATGGCAATCCTAGGAAATTGGTGGTGTGAAATACCTCTTCCTAGAGCCCTGGAGAGCTGCCACCAGTCAGAGTAGCTAATATCAACCTTGATAAACCAGCAGCCTGGTTGTATATGGGATCTGCATGCATACGTGAGCAGAGACTGCAGATTTGTTCACCACCATGAGCCACCATGCTAGAAACCGAGTGGTAACATGATCTTAGCCCTCCTCTTCATGTCTTTATAACTATCCCTGGTATTTAAGCGTCTACTTGATCAGTTATAACCCTTCTCTACTTTGAACTATCCTGGTGTGTGAGCTGACTGCAATCATCAGGTGGTCAAATCCTTCTGCAGTTCCATGGATGTCAGTCATAGATGGAAACAAGATACATGCCAACCACACAGACATATATGAACCATATAGATACAATAATAGAATGGGTGAAGAGTTCCTGTTAAGAAAGCAGCTCATCATAAGCCCTGGAATAGTTACTTTTAACAGCGCAAGTTGCCATTCCCAGGGCTGTCAGCAAACAAGTTCACTCTTTGAAGCATTCATAAAACTCATTTGCATGTGAATCTAGTGATGGGAATCAATGCAAAGATCACACTGTGACTGAAAGCATGTTGAATGAATGGGTTCCTCAGAGTAAGAATGGATTGGCTGACAACTCAGAGTATCTATTTAAACCCCCCCAGTTTACGCTTGCAGTGCAGTGAGGTCAAAGTCTGTCAAGATAAATGCATATTTTTAGACATTTATGCTAGCTTTAAATAGTGGTGTTATTAAATTTTCAAATAGCCCACTGAGTGTGGCAACCACATATTGAGTCTCTGTCTTCAGAATTAGCTGCAGATAAAATCATCAGTTTGAAAACTATCATCATGATGGTTTATTTTTGCCTAACCTCAGAAAACTGCTAGTTCTTCTGGTGCAGCCTAGTTTCATTTTAGAATTAGAATGTATCACTTTCAAACAAATAAAGAGGCATAAGTTGACAAAATTTAATATAACAGTCAGTGCTAATACACAATGCTTGTGGAAGTGAGCACTGAGTATCCAATGCAAAAAGCCACACTGAATTAGAAGGTTTTTTGTAACATGTTGCAATACCAAACACACACAAAGTTAGGGTTGATTTACAGTATCATTTTGTATGGTTGCACATATTATTTTTTGTATGATAAACTGCAAACAGTTGATGGATTGAGCCATCATCATGCATTTGCTATGAATCAACCTTTCTTATGTTTATCTATCTGCCCCCATACCCAATGTGCATCTATGGGGAGGGAAATACGTACAATGCCATCAGACTGGTATCGCAAGAACAGAACCTAGAGTTTAATTTGAAATCACAAAATATCACTAAAGATGAAATTATTAGAACTGTTGAATATGAAGATGTGGCTCTGGGTTATATAAAAAAGTCAACGTTGTCCTTTCTGATTACAAAGTTCCCTAGAATTCCTATCCTGTATAAACTACCTAAAATTCATAGGACCTTGAACTCCCCTCCTGGTACATCTATAGTTACTGTATCAGCCTCTATTTTGGAATCTACAGACAAATTTGTTGATTACTATCTTAGTCCCTTTGAACTCACGCTAAAATCATACATTAGAGATTATACTGGTTTTATTCTTAAGGTGGAGGGTTTGGCTTTTGGTCCATGTAACATAATGATAACTATAGATATAATATCTCTGTACATGAACATAACACATCAGGAGGCATTGAAGCGGCATAATTTTTCTTGGATAGAAGGAAGAATCTGGTTCCACCTACTTTTTTTTGCCCCCTGTAGGGGATTTTTATTGCATTTTCTATAAACTGCAATGAAATTAGGAAAGGAATCTACAAACTATGGTAGAAAGTAAAGAAAAACCACTAAAACCCCAAGAGATGCTTATAAAATTAGCTTTTATCTTAAATTTCGATTAAAGTTCATTGGATGTGGTCAACAAGTATAATCTTCATACATATTAGAGATAAAAAACACCAACATATCTGACTTCTTAAAAAGCAATATAAGAAATGATTAACAAATGTTAAAATGGATGTTAAGCACTGTGATAACTCATTTTATTGTCCTTTTTCTTTCTCAAATGATAACTTGTTTTGGGGGCTACCGCCCCAAGTTTAGAATCTGAGTCCTCATCAGAAGATGTCACTGCTCCTTCTTCTTCACTTTCCTTGATGCTGTTGCCTTCGTCCTCTTCTTCTTCTCCTGCTGGACCATTATGATGCTTTAGAAACTCATGTACCTTTTCAACAGAGTCAATTCTTGCCTTTTTATCTTTGAATTTAAAGATTATACCTTCAGGCATGATCCATCTGTAAGGAATGTTGTTTTTCTGTAAAAATAAAGCCAAGTCTCTAAATTTCTTTCTTTTCTTTCTTATTTCAAATGGAATGTCCTTTAACATTTTTATTTCTTTGTCCTTGATTTTCAAGTTAACTCCACTTGTCGCTTTGAGTATTTGATCTCACACTTGTTGTCTGGAGAACCTCACCATCACTTCCCCGGGGAGATTGTTCTTTCTTGTAAATTCAGAATACGACTAAAGATCATATCTATTTCGCTTTGTAAAGTATCCGCTTTAATATCTGCCACAGGGCCTAAAGAATCACACATAATCTGTTTCAAATTTTCTCCCGTCTCTTCGGGGATCCCTTGAAATCTAAGGGTATAGCTTGCCCTTTCCATTTGCAGCTGTAACAAATGAGACTCATCAGCTGATCTTTTTTTCTCCATCACCTGCATTTGTTTTTTAAGCTTCTTGGTTTTGGTATCCACCTCTTTAAGCTCCTGCTGCGTTTGCTCTGTTTTTTTGGCCATCTCAGTCATCTGCAGTTGTTGAGTGTCGAATTTTTGGTGCAATAACGTGACTTGTTCCAGCAGAGGGTGCAGCACCTCATTCAGCATCATTTGAAGATCTATAACTGTGTCATGGCTAGGAACAGAACTCGCTGGGCTAGCACTTCTGGCAAGAGGCTTCAGTTTCGGAAGCGTATCTTTCTCCTCTCTCCTTGGAGGCGCCATGTTAGACATTGTTTACTTTTTGCAAAAGTTACCAAAGTCCTCAAAGTCCTTAAAAATGCCTGGTAAGTTCTTATAAGCTTTTTATTTCCATCCACTTTAGATAGTGCGCTCCCCCCTTTCTCTGCTGCAAAGTGTTCACTTTTCTTCCTTGTCAAGGGGGAGTTCCCTCCACCAGTTTTCTGGTGTTTTCACTTAAACTTGACTCACATTTCAATGATGAAATGTGCTATGTTCACAAAGCAGTTCTTTGTCTCTCGAGAGACAGCATTTCCAGGTGTTATAAGACAAACAGAGAGAGCAAGAGCAGGGAGCTCTTTCCCATAGGGATCAGACAATTAAACCCCAATCTAATCATGACTAGCCATGGCCATCAGCCTATCAGGAGCAGACAGGGGATGTGCCCAATTGTTGGTTGTCATGGCTGTGTGTGGGGATAGGCTATATGTTTGGGAACTCCTTTTGCAGTCAGGTGACCCAACTTCCAGCCTCCCCATCGCCTACATGACTTCTTGCATGTGGGCCAGAGGCAGGAGCCATCAGGTCTGCCTCTTCCACATAGAGGTGTGAAAGAATGTGTGGTTATATGACATGGTTATAAAGTTTCTCCGGCCAAATGGTCAGACCATTTGGCTTGTAAGGAAATAAGACACAGCATGTTATCAGAAAGATATCACTGGAGAAGGCATGGATTATAGAAAGCAGAAATCAAAATTTCTATACACTGGGGGCACCTTCTTTTTGGGGGGTAACACAGACCCCATAAATCCAATCATCACCAAATTGGAGAGCAGGTAGAGGAGTGTCAGCAAGTTTGATGTCTCTAGCACACTGGGCAGCTGTTCTACCATCTACCAACTTCACGAACTGAGCCAGTTTGCCTAGCATCAAAAAGTTCATAACAGTCCGTGATTCGTGAACCACACACGCCAGAAACCCTGAACTGAACCACATTTTTCTGGTGAGTGCCTATCACTAATCCTCAATTCGATCAAGTTCTAGCTTTCACAGATACATGAAAATGTTTTCCAAGTTCTATAGATTAACACATTAACTTCTTTTTTCTTTAACTTCTTTTTTCTAAAGTCACTTTGCTATGGCTATGTCACTCCACTTTAATCCTTACCCTGGGTTTCCTGCCATGCCTTGCATCAGCATTAACCTCTTGTCCTTATACTTAAATATTTCCACCTCTGTGGTCCTTGCATATCTTCATTTTGCTCCCATTCACTCCTCCTCACTCTCTGCACTTTGTGGAGCCCTTCTACTGTCACTCTCCTTGGTCCTTCTATTCCCATTCATTGCTGTGTCTTCCATTATGCTGTTCCCTGTGCCAAGACCAGACACTCCCTTTCTTTTAATTAAGCTATGTCCTTTTCTTCCTTTAAGCACTTTTCAAGGCAAGCAGCTAAATCTGCTCTGAATCACCCTAGCCTTACTTGAGGGTGTGTATCACAGCCATCTGATATCTCTCTAACTCTAAACCTCTGTTCTTTCCTGCTGTGTCTAAAGAGAATGTACACCTTTCAAGAAGTGTCCATTTGACAACTTTTTTAATGCATAGTTCTTCCTATGCTGCTGGTCCTCTATACCATTTTAAATGCAACACATAATAATATAGGTATTTCAGGTAATAGCAAATGGATAATGTTTGTAATGCTGATATGCAAACTATATTAATCAGTGTAACTAAAATGTTCATCGTGCATTTCCAATGCAGTCTATATTAATCAGTGTAACTAAAATGTTCAGGTTAGTTCATCGTGCATTTCCAATGCAGACTTCAATGATTAATGAATTCTCCAAATTTAGTTTGCATTGACTAAATGTATCAGCTCTGTTACTTTGTTTCAGTGTTATCAGTGCATTTAAACAAGCTTGGGTTACATAGCAGCTTGGGACAATAGTGTAGTAGGTACACTTCCTTGGTTGTTGAATTAGTGCCAGTTAATGGAAAACGTTACCAAGGTGCATATTGTTATCAATCACTTTCTACTATAGAGCTGGCTGCTGTATTAATGACTGCAATTATGGACTGATGAACTGTTCAGCTGAAAACTGGTCTTATCCAAAATTTCTTTTTTTTCTCTTTCTCTAAATGAACAAGAAGTTCATAGAATTTAAACCATTTTCTTATTTGCATTTCTGTGACTTGAATCTGCCCAGACTGTTTATGCTAAACCATAATATTATGCTAGACCTTTGAATTCTTGAAATAACTAAACTCAGAATTTCTTGCTCTTTTGATTAAATTTGATATTTTATACATAGGACTGGATCCAAAATCTGTGACGAGAAGGGCAAATCAGCTATTAAAAAACAGAGGTGGATTTTCAGCAATTTGTGCTTCCCATTGTAGATCTCCATGCCATGCCATACACTATTCCAGTGAATCATCAAACCTCTCAGGAGCATGGATGGATTGGCTCAAGAACCCACATCACTTCACTGACCCTTGAAAAGTGACATCCTGTGCAATGCTCCCTCTAAGCGATGGAGTCCTGTGAGCAAAAATTCTACTTTGTGAGCTACTGGCATTAAAATTGTGAGTAGGTGATTTGGCTACTGCTTAAACTAGTTTGCTCTGGAGCCATCCTTCCTGAGCTAAGACAAAAATGTGTGAGCCAGAGACTAAAAAACTGTGAGCTAGCTCACCCTAACTCAGCTTAGACGGAACAGTAATCCTGTGTCATGTGTCTAGCTTACATCATGTGACTTGTCACTTGTGCCAGGATTTGGAATCCTGCCAGGTCACAATTTGGAGAAACTGGTCACCTTGACTTTCATCTTTATTTGGCTCAGAAATTGCCTCCCCCCCCCCCCCGCTACCTTACACCAACCCACACAAGCCTTAGCTTCAACCAACCTAAACAAGCCTTGGTAAAATTCCCTTTCTGCAGACAGGTGAGAATGGTACCTGCTTGGTACAGAGCTTACTTAGTCATGGTCCCTACATGTTGTAAGGGCCTTCCTAAGAAGGTCAGGAAGGCTCCTATCTTATTGGCCTTCTGGAGGCTATGCAATATCGAGTTGTTCCAATGTGCCTTTTTGGAATTTTGATGACCTAGCTTGTTGGATTTTACTAGGATTGATATATTTTATCATTTTTAAAAAAAAATTAACATTGTTTTATTAACCTTTTGTCTTAGCTTAGGGAAAGGTGGATAAAAATGTGCAAATAAATGAGTAGTGGCTGAGCTGAAGAGTCACCTCATGAATAGGGCAGTGCAAGAATAAAAGCAGAGCCTTGGAAAGAGGTGCAATGACACCTAGAAGGTCCTCCTCACAAAGATAACCACTGCCTTCTCATCAAAGTAAAGACAGGGGTCCAGGTGTGTTTCAAGTGGGTAGTTATTAATTGGATGCATTCAGACAGGCCATTTAAGCTGGCATAAACTGCTCCGGTTGGAACCGGAGCAGTTTGATCCGGAAGAAACGCGATCACACTCACCTCCTGACTGCGCAGCACATCGTGATATGCCCGTTCTACACTGGCAGAGAGCAATCAGATGGGGATAATGCAGCTAGAACCAGAGCACTCAGGATACCACCACTTGGGGACCTAGTAGCAGAATACACCGGTTTAAATGGTGTTTGCAATGGTTAGGGACAGAAGGCAGATGTTGGCTGTGTGATCGCGTGTAAGTACTCCGATTCTAACCGGCTCGTATACCAGCTCAAATGCCCGTCTAGATACACCCATTGAAAGTCAGGCAGGAGTTATAGGGTTATTTAACAGATCTGTTTGTGACTCATGAAATCTCTCTTTGTGCTCCTCTGCTGAGCCACTTCTTGTAGCTGTTCCCCCACACTCTGTCTCCCCCTGCCAGTCTCCTGCATTGACTTTGGAAATGATTAGTTTTGCCATACCTGTAGCACTGCTGTCCATATGCTGGCATTTGTCGTTTCTTCTTTCATGTTGTTTCCTACAACATAAGCATTGTATTCTCGATGTTCCTTCACTAGGCTACTTATGCTGCTTATGGTGCAGCCCTAACATTTTCCAGCAAGCACTTGCATCTCTGGTGAGCCTGTTAACATTTATTTATTTATTTATTTATTTATTTATTTATTTATTTATTATTGTTAGATTTATATCCCACCCTCCCAACGGCTCAGGGCGGCTAACATAAGGCAACATTCTGATTCTGTCTTTAGACACTTCTGCTGCCCTGGGAATCTCCATGTGATGAGTCAGTGTTAAATCTGCTTCTTGCAACAGTCATTCACAGAGCCTCTGATCTCTTGTCCTACATACAATTCTAGCTTTGATAAGAGAGTCTATGATCACCCCAAAATGGTTGCTGCTAGAGTCCTTAATACAGTTACATAAGCATTCAGCCCCTCTTCAGTACCCGGCTGCCTCATGAAGAAATTATAGCGTTCCGTGGTTTCATTGTGTTTGGGTAAACAGTATTCAACTAGTGACTTGAGTAATTGCTCCAGGATACATCTAGTGTCAAAACATAATAGCTTTACTTTCTGTTTTTCCTCCTCTTCCTCCAAGGGAAGATTCAAATACAGCTCAATCTCCTCTCTCCAGCACTTCCATGCTTGTGCTAGATTGATTGCAGTAAAGTCCACTGAAGTTGGGCCTTGTTTCACATTGCAAAACTCTTTGCCGCTTTAATTGTCCCTGCTGCACAGCTTTAGCTGAGATCTGCTGCTAAACTGCTGCCGCCATATAACTGCCTGATCTCTCTTTCTCTCTCTGTTTGTGTGCTTCTCTTCTGAATCACTTTCTGTACACTTCCATCATACTCAGTCTTCCCTTGTGCCCCTGAGTTATTCCCTATTTTCCCAACTTGCTCTGTTCCAGTTGTGTCAATACAAGACAAAGCAGCCTCCTTCCCCCTTCCTTCACAGACCCTGCCCTCTTCCGATTATGCGGTGATAAAAAATGTAAACTTTCCCATCAGCTCCTGTCTTACCACAGCCAGCTAGGGACAAACTTGGACTTGCCCTATAGAAGCCACCGGGGCTTCTAGAGCAATAGCCTGTCAGGAAACAGGGCATTCTATCCCTGCCCAAGAGCCACTATTTAGTCAAAGGGAGCAGAAGCAGGAAAGAAGGAGGATGTTCCACTTCACTTTTTGTTATGTGGACCCTACCCATAGTTTCCCATGGAGCACCTACCTTTGTTCTTCTCTGATAACATATTCGCTCCAGCATAATTTCTTACGAAGTTATCAAATGCATTAAGAAGCTTATGGTATTTTGTCCAAACCACTGATACCAAAGCCTCTGCTAACCGTTTAGCCACAAAATTCAAAATGCAACCAGTATAACAGAATGTGCTGAGTAACAACTTATTCTATTTTTCTTCTTCCCCTTACATTTTTACATTATTTCAAAAACTATAAACTTTACAAAGGCAAAGAGAAATATGTTAAGGACAATTATCATCTGACCTTAATCTGAACTCCAAAGCTTATGTGCCCTCAATGTAAAATGCTATTATATACTCTGCACTTAGTTGTGTAATAGGAAATATATGATAGGCACCTCCCAGACCTCCCAGGGGTGCAATCTGCATGCTAGTGTTTAGGAGGGGGGACGATTGTTCGTCGTCCCCCCCGGAGCCTTTGTGGAAGGCTCCCAGCCATGGGGCTTATGAAGGGTGGTCTCTTCACCAGCGTGATGCTGGAGAATTGAGGCGCTCTTCCACTCCGACGGTCCTGCCATTATGCATCCGAATGGAACTAGAGCCGCTGACTGGGACAAGCATCGGAGATCAAGTGTGTGTGCATTTTGAGCGAAGTCGTATGACCAACAATGAACGGTGAGTCGAGTGAAGGCGAAACACCAGCAACATAAAAAGAAAGTCCCCCCCCCGAGAACGGGGAGAAAAGTGAGCGGGGGAGGGGACCCTCCCATACGCATGAACGAAAAAGAGATTTAGCAAGGGGGAGGATGGAATTAAAAGTGTTGAAATCTGTTTTAAGAACCTTACCAGGGCGCGGATAGGCATTGGGCAAATTTCAGAGACTTTAGGAAGTTTTGACAAAAGTAAACAATCCAAAAAATTGACTCTGTTTCCAAAGCGTGTGAGATCCTGAGATTGCAACTGGGAAAACCAGCTGAGGACGCTAAAGAAGAAGATGACAGCAAATCTAGCGGTGAACTGGACTCTGTGTCTTCCAGCGAGGATTCTGCTTTAGAAAAGGGGGCGGCTGTCCCTAAACGAGAATACCAATTGAGGATTAGAAAAGATAAAGCAAAGTGAAGGCTGAAGGACTCTGAATGGTGACTTCAGAGTCCTTCAGACTTCACTTTGCTTTAACTTTGCTACTGACTTAAAGCATGTGATATAAATGATGCTCTTGGGGTTGTCTTTAAACAGTTAAAAAGGGTTAAAAAGATAAATAATTTAGCTTAATTGACTATGTTCAATGTAATGTAAGCATTCTAGACTAACACTTATACAAGCTGATGTAATGATCTCATTTACTTGGGGTTTTAGTTAGTAGTGGTTTTCTTTCCTTTCTCCATAGATGTAGATGTTCCTTCCCTATTTTTTCATTGTAGTTTGTAGTTTATAGAAAATGCAATAAAAATCCCCTCCGAGGGGCAAAAAAAGAAGAAGGAAATATACAATAGACTGTTCTGTGAAATTAATATAGAACATAGGAAACAGTAACATTGCCTCTTGAGATATGCATGGCTTCTGGGCCCACAGCAAGTTTGCCAACCTCCAGGTGGAACTTGGAGATCTCCTGATATTAGAACTGATCTCCAGCCTACAGAGACAATGTCCTCAGGAGAAAATGGCAGCTTAGGAGGGCATTCTCTAGGGCATCACATCCCGGCAGAGCTCCTTCACCTCCACAAACCCTGTCCTCCCCAGGCTCCACCCCTAAAACTCTATGAATTTCCCAACCCAGAGTTGGCAAACCTTGCCCATAATCATACTGTTGACTTGTGTGTGTGTTTGTGTGTGTGTGTGTGTGGTCTGAGCTATATGTTCTATGGAACTGCACATTATGTCCAATATTGTGTCTTAATGCTTGTGTTTCTTAAGTGGAACATTAGTCCAGCACAAGGAAGATTCCTACCCTAGCATGGTAGACCTAATAGTAATTAATGTTGCCATAACCATGTCACAAACTTTTTCCACATGTATGTCTGAATTGCTGAAGGCCTTGTCCTATACAATTACACCTACATAGCTATAAGATCATAGACACATGTTCGTGTTATTTGTGTAGGTATAATAGCAAAGTTATGTACTCTGCCAACAAAAGATGGCAATTAACAGTGCTGGATTCATGCAAGAGAACTGAGGCACAGTGCTATTTAGCTTGTGAGGTCTTTTACAGATAATAGGACTGGGTGTTGGAAGTATGCTGAACAACATTTGCTGGGTCTCATTGTGCTACTTGGCTGGTTTCATTTCTGGGTGCTTCTCAGCAGCTTGGCAGCTGGGAAAAAGATGGACTTCATTCACACCTGCGTTTCTTGGCACCACTACTGTAACCACATTAGCAGGCCACTTCAGAATAATGCTGCCTTTTGTTGGATGTGTACTAAACAAGCAGCATCCTCTTTTACTTCATGATTTGTTTCTTTTTCATTCCCATTGGGAGGAAAGAAGACTTGGTAAACACTGCATGAGTGTTCTCCTAGCATCATTTAACACAAAAACTAGTTTCTGGATAAATTCTCAAAAGGAAAATTCTATCCCTCCCAAAAGAAAATCTTAGGAGTTACAAAATCTATAAAGTATTGTTTACCTACGATTTTACATTTTTAAAATTTTATCTGCTTTAATTTTGAGTACCTATGAGCAGAGTTACTCCAGTGTAGGTCCACTGAAAGCAACAGTGACTCTGCCCTGGATTGCACTGTATAACCTGAAGGATAGGATGAGACATGTGAGATAGGATGAGACATGTGAGGATTGTGAGGCATGTCGAGACAGTGTGTGACTGCAATAAAGAAGGCCAATGCTATGCTGGGGATTATTAGGAAGGGTATTGTAAACAGATCAGCCAATATCATAATGCCGCTATATAAATCAATGGTGCGACCTCATCTGGAATACTGTGTGCAATTCTGGTCACCACACCTTAAAAAGGATATTATAGCTTTGGAAAAAGTGCAGAAAAGGGCAACTCGAATGATAAAAGGGTTGGAACACTTTCCCTATGAGGAAAGGTTAAGGCGCTTAGGGCTCTTTAGCTTGGAGAAACGACGACTGAGGGGTGACATGATTGAGGTTTATAAGATTATGCATGGGAAAGAGCAGGTAGAGAAAGAGGTACTTTTCTCCCTTTCTCACAATACAAGAACTCGTGGTCACTCCATGAAATTGCTGAGCGGTTGGGTTAGAACGGATAAAAGGAAGTACTTCTTCACCCAAAGAGTGATTAACACTTGGAATTCACTGCCACAGGAAGTGGTGGCAGCTACAAGCATGAATGGCTTCAAAAGGGAATTAGATAAGCATATGGAGCAGAGGTCCATCAGTGGCTATTAGCCACAAGGTATAGATAGGGACTCTGGGGCAAGTGATGCTCTGTCATCTTGGTGCTTGGGGGGGTCAACAGTGGGATGGCTTCTAATGTCCTGGCCCCACTGGTGGACCTCCTGATGGCACTGGTATTTCTGGCCACTGTGGGATACAGAGTGTTGGACTGGATGGGCCTTTGGCCTGATCCAACATTGGCATCTCTTATGTTCTTATGTTCTTATCTAATAAGTGCCTCCCAGTGTGAATTAGGAATGGGAATGAACTGCATTTTTGCAGTTCAGTTCGGTTCATGATTTGTGGCTGAACCATGAACCTAAACAGGAACCTAAACAAGCTGTTATGCCAGTTCACAAGCTGAACCGGTTCATATAGGTTCATGAGCCATTTAAAATTTAAACTCCAGCTTTCTGCTCCCCCAGAAAGCAGCGGGGAACAGAAAGCAGGGGGTTAAATGGCTCTGAGCCATTTAAATCCTCTGGTTCTGCTTCGTGCCACTTCAAAGCGGTGGGGAGCAAAACTGGAGGGTTAAATGGCTCCATTTAATCCTCTAGTTCTGCCCCCCTAAGTGGTGGAGAGCAGATTGGGAGGGTTTAAATGGCTGGGAGCCATTTAACCCTCTGGTTTTGCTCCCTGTCACTTCAAAGCAGGGGGGAGCAAAACCAGAGGGTTAAATATGGTAATAAAGTGCCTCCTAGGGGGCATTTCAGTTCCTCCTTTCTGCTGGCTGCAGCTTTCTCTGGCCAGCAGAAAGGAAGGGGTGAAGTGCCTCCCAGCCATTTAAACCCCTGCTTTCTGCTCCCCACAAAAGCTGCAGGGAGTAGAAAGCAGCAGTGGCTTTGAGCCATTTAAACGCTGCTTTCTTCTTCCTGTGATAAGCTTTGGGGAGCTGAAAGCAGGGCTCTGAGCTCCCTGCCATTCAGCTGTTTCTCATGAAGAGCAGAAAGCAGAGGTAAACCCCTGCTCTCTACTCCCTACCACGAATCGTGGCAAAATTCATGAAAGTTTGTCATGGTTCTTCAGAAGTTTCAGCATGGGAATCTCAAGTAAAGAAGAGGTGCCAATGGGTAGGAGTTCAGAAAATGCTGTTCTAGATCTGCCATGAAAATGTTGGCATACTGTGGAGCCATTTGGGTGCCCATGGCTGTGCCATGGAGGTAAAAATTCTCACCAAACCTGAAGTAGTTATGAGTGAGAACAAACATGCAGAGTTCAGTAGTAAAATCTGCTGTGGTGTTGTCAGGGATGATGTTTCTAATGGCTGTAGTCCATTCTTATAGGGGATGTTGGTGTAGAGAGACTCAATATCCATGGTAGCTAGAATGCTGTTTTCTGGGAGATGGTCAATGGAATGCAGTTTCCTCAGGAAGTCTGTGTTATCTCAGACATAGCTAGGAGTATTAATAAAATATGGTCTCAGCATGGAGTCCATATATCCTGATACTACTATGGTGATGGTTCCTATGCTTGAGATAATGGGACATCCAGGGTTGCCAGGTTTAGATATCTTTGGCAGTAGGTATAAAGTGCCTGGTATTGGTTCTCGGGATTTATCTATATAAATTTGTTCCTGTGTGAGTGCTAGTACTTTCTTCATGATTTTGTTGAGTTCTCGATGGTATTCATGTGTGGGGTCTGAGGATAGCAGCCTGTAGAAACTGGTGTTCAATAGTTGTCGCTCAGCTTCTCGTGTATAGTTTGTCCTGTCTATTATGACAATGGCTCCTTCCTTGTCAGATTGCTTTATTATAATATCTGGATTATTTTTCAAGCTGCTTTGTTGTCTAAGGGCAGGTCCATATATACTGCATTAGTCTAGGTTTGGTGTAACCATAGCATGGATCCAGATGTTAGGGAAACATCTTTTGGGCTAAAAAAAAAAGACTGGTAGAATGCCCTTATTGCAGCTGCATTAACTTGCTTCTCCTGCAATAGTGGGGAAGGACAATCATCACAGAGTCGGTGAACATCATTTGGACCCCTTCAAATGTGGGGAGCATGATGTCCTTCAATACCTCAACCTTACCAACCAGCATTACCTCCATCTTGTCAGGATTCAGTTTCAACTTGTTTACCATTAATCAGGGGTCTTTTCCTAGAAAAAGAGCTACAGGAGCTCATTAGCATATGGTATGCTAATGAGCTACTAGACTATTAGCATAATAGCTCATTAGCATATGCAACGCCCCCTGACATCACCGGAAGTGATGTCAGAAAGGGAAGCAAAAGGGGGGAGGCATCTTCAAAAGCCTCCCCTTCCCTTCCCCAGTGTGGGGAGGAAGCGAAGAGAAAAGGGGTTTAAAGTTTAAACCCCTCTCACTAGAGTTGGGCCACAGAAGGAGGAAAGAGGGAAGGAAAGAAAGAGAGAGTAGAGAGAAGGAATGAAGGAATGAAAGAGTGAAAGAAAGAGAAGGAAAGAAGGAAAGAAAGAGGAAAAGAAAGAGAAGGGAAGAAGGAAGAGAAAGAAAGAGCGAGAAGGGAAGAAGGAGAGAAAGAGGAAAAGGAGATAATGAAAGGAGGGAAAGAAAGAAAGAGTGAGAAGGGAAGGAGGGAAAGAGGTAAAGAGAGAGAAGGAGAGAGGAAGGAAGGAAGAGAAGGAATAGAGAGAAAGAAAAGGAGGGAAAGGAAAGGGAAATGAAAGAGGGCAAAGAGATGGGGGGAGGCTCTCCCACCCCCCCAATCAAGCCTTCCCCACCCCCCACGGATCCCTCACTTACCCCTGGAGGCAGCAGAGGGGCCTCTTCTGGCCACCTCCAGGCCACAGGGCGCTGGTCCGGGGAGGTGGGGGGCACAGCATGGGGAACTGGGGGTGGGGCTTGCTGCTACCGCCATTTGTTATGGCACCTGGGCTCCCGGAGCGGCGCTCCAGTGCGCTCCAGCCCCAAAAGACCACTGCCATTAATAAAATTAATCTAGCCACACACAAAAAAAACCCCACACTTTCTTCCAGCTTTGTTTAGCCTGGCAAATGGTTCATAACCTGACTCACTTGATCTTGCCATCTGGATCCATGATAACATCAAGACTACTCTAATGCACTCTATATAGATCTCCCCTTAAAACTCCAGTTAGTGCAGAATGTCACAGCTTAGTTCCTCTCAGAAACTAGGTGGTGCATGCATTTTACAACTATTCTGCAGCACTTCAATAGCTGCTCACGGGTTCCCAAGTTCATTTCAAGATACTGGCCATAACATATAATGCTATTCATGGCCTTGGAATCTCATATCTGCAGGGCCATCTATGCCTTACCACAACAACTTCACTCATCTGAATAGGGCCTTCCATAGGTGCCACAGTGCAAATGATCAAGATCAACAACTGCCCATACACATGCATTCTCTGTAGTGCCCCCCACCCTATGGAATGGTCTGCCTGAGAAGGTGAGGAAGGCTAGAAAGCTCTTGGCATTCCATAGACTGTGTAAAATAGAAATGTTCAGGAGGGCATTTTTATAAAGGAAGAGAGCTGCATCATAACAGAATATTCAGGATGACATTTCAAAAGATGGAATGGGTTTGTAGACTAATCTACTAACATGTATTATCTGTTGCTGCATGTTTTTATCTTACTCTTACCACATTACATTTCTACTTATGTAATACATTTTTGAACTAACATGTCACGTTTAATGCTTATGCCTTGCTTCATATTTCTGCTATCCTAGTCCTATTACATTGTTTATTAGATGTCTTCTTATCCTATTGATTGTATTCATAATTATGTGATCCGCCTTGCCTCAGTGAGACAGATGGACTATAAATGATAGATGATAGACAGACAGACAGACAGAGCAAAGCCTTTAAGCAGGAATAAAAAAACTTCACTTTACAGGCTGAAATGTCTTAATTTAGCACCACAGATATGAAATTTTTTCAAAGGAGAAAGTTTCACCCCATAGAATTGTCACTGGAAGTGTTTGACAATTCTGAGAAAACAATAAAATGCTACAGCTTTCTGAATTGTGATCCACTGAAAACTAATTAAATATTGTCTATTCAAATTACAGAGATGGCAGGGGGAAAAACCCCTAGGCTGGATTGGCAAAACTCACATACTGACAGTTTTCACTGTGAAAAATCTGAAAACTGCTGGTTTGGACATTTTTATTTAATGACTGAATTTTAACAGAGTCAATAGAAAGATGGGGAAAGAAAAGGAAGTTTTATATTTGGATATAAAAGCTGCCACCTTATGTGCTTAATTGCTTTTTCTTTTTGCACATCCCCATTTTTAAAAGAGTTTCATTCATGTTTTGGTTTGCTTGGAATCAACAACACTTCAATTTTTTATGCTTTGTGCATTCCAACAACATTAGATATGGGCAAAACTGTTGGTAACCATTAAAAAATGATAGACAAAATAGAGTTTTTCATTTGTCACACACATAACACTGTGTTTGATTATATCATTGAAAAACAATTATTTACAGGAGACCAAGTATAATGGAGAGTGTGGTCACCAGGTATCCAGATAACGGGGGGGGGGGGGAAAAGCTTTACCTGGGGATAAATCCTAATATGAGGCTTAAAAAATTGTTGTTGGTTGATATCTATGAATGAAGATTAATTAGGAATGTGTATGTTTAAATGACTTCTGACTCAAGAGGTTAAAGGTAGAGAGGATTCTAACCTAATTAAGTTGTGTGTTTGATTACAAGAATTCTGTTTCTAATATGACCCAAATAAAAGCAGAAGTTCCTCATTAACCTATGACTCCTACCTTTTTTCCTGATAGTTTAGATTTTGTTTCTGATAGTTTCACTGGTTTCTTAGGATGTCAACTACTTCTCGATATTTTTTGTGTAATTACTGCCATACACCAAAGGTATACATCGGCTCTTTTGCATGAGGCTAAATGGAATATTTCAAAGGCTACATGCCACTGAATACCAGGGTAACAGTGGCAAATGGGTATTGCCTTAATCATTTGTATTGAGACCATGGTGTAGAGGGGAGAGGGGGCTTCTGCCCTGTTGGTTTTCTAACTCAAAATGGCCCTATATGTGAAATGGAAAAGCTAGATCCCCCCCTTCTCCCCCCATACTGCTGCCCCAGTCCAAAGTAATCCCTTCATGTTTAAAAAATTAGTTCCTGGGAGATAACTCATTAATCCATATGATTGCCTGAGCAAAAGTAAAAAATTAAAGATACATATAAATATAATAATAATTAAAAAAAAACATTTAAAGCATGATGACTGAATGTCCTGTCTGAAGTATTTGTTCCCAGTCTGTACCAATTCAGCCTGCACAATGAAAATCAAATATTTCACTGCTGTAATCTTTCAACACACCAATTTACAAAAAATTGCTGCAACAGTTCAAACATTCACAGATTGAGGACAATAAAGTATTGGCAATTCCATGTTGTTTTAATCTAGAATTCCTTTTTTAAACAGGTCAGGACATCAAGTCACTGAAGTGCTTACGAACTTCCTCGAGTCTGTGTAGTATTAGAAGTAGTACGATCCAAACCATTCACTGTGTTAGACACACACAGGCTACTGTTACAAAGAGAGGCATATTGGACCTTCAGATTACAAACGGAACAACCCAGAGGGTTAAATGCAGCGCTGGAACTCTCTTGTTTTTTAGGAGAATAAACTTTGTATGTGCGGTCTTCCTATTTGATAATAGTACAGAACATCCATTGTAAAGATTCTCTGACTGGACATTACTTATTCTATGATGGCTTACTGTGATGTATTCAGGATTTTCGATGTTTGTACCTGATAAGTTGGCCTCTGTAGCACCTGACATATGTGATGTAGAGATTTACATATATAACACTTGTTTGCCACCAGTTGTTAAGACGTTGTCCGCTAAAAGGAACTATTTGTAACTTGGGAGCTATTCTTAGCCATTCGGGTAAGACTTTGAATGTATGTTTAAACTATTTGACCTCTTGGCAATATGAATGTTATACTAACTGTAACCTTTTCTAACTTGTAGAATGTGTCAACTTCGTAAATATTGGATTACTTTGTGAAAGAATTACAACTAAACAGTATGTATAAGCATAATGATTTTTATTGTAACAGTACAAGATTGGTCCTTTCGGGGTTCCTGTTTCCTACATTATATTATATGCACTGTGTTTATTTTAAAATAGGAATTTTGATAAAGACTGCCTCGAAACGAACATTGAAACTCAAGGAAGTTCGTAACTTGATGTCCTGACCTGTTGAAAAAAGGAATTCTGGATTAAAACAACATGGAAATGCCAATACTTTATTGTCCTCAATCTGTGAATGTTTGAACTGTTGCAACAATTTTTTGTAAATTGATGTATTTTGATTGCTGTGCCCTTTAGTTATATTATCTTTCAACACACAACACTAGTATATTAAACAAAAACTGACCTATAACCTTCTTCCTCAGATGCTTTGTGTATGTATAGGAAGTATTTCTAAAATAATTCCAACCTAAAGGGGAACCAAAGTATGAACTGAGCATATGTAGGTCAGTTTGGGAGAGTGGTAGATTAACTGTCTAGTGGCTCCACCACACACCAGATCATTCAGCACTGTCTGATATTCTGCAATGCCATAGGTAACAACACCTGGGGGGGGGGAAATCAGCATTTTTTGGATTCGGATATATCAGACATGAAAAATATCAGTAAATATCAAATTTCCCCAGTCTGATACCAGTATAGTAATCGAATTGAGATAATATTCAGTATTTCAGAATATATTCAGGTCTATTATACCCACAGAGAGGGAAGGGAGGGTGATAAAGTATGTTTAAATGCCTTCCCTTCCCTCCCCAAGCCCCTGGATGCTACCATTGGTCAGTTTCACACCCTACTGGTCAGCTGTTAGGTTTAGGCCATTTAAACCTAACTGCTGACAGGCAGATGGGAGTGCAACTGACCAGTGGAAGTGGTGGGTGATTGGGGAAGGGAAGGGAGAGAGAGAAAGCAAGTTTAAAATGCCATCCCTTCCCCAGCCGCCCTGAAGGGAAGGCAGAGAGTGAAGGGATGTACATGCCTTCTCTCTCTGCCTTGCCTTCCCCAGCTGCCTTTCTTTCCCTCCCCAAGCTAGCTGCCCCGCTGAGATGGGGGGACTCAGGAAGGGAAGGAAGGGAGAAAAGGCATGTCTACACGCCTTCTCTCTCTGCCTTGCCTTCCCCGAGCTATCTCAGGGAGGGCAGGGGAGGCATATAAACATGCCTTCTCTCTCTACCTTGCCTTCCCCAGCTGTTCTGTCATGGTGGGGCAGCTGCAGAAGGGAAGACATATAGACATGCCTTCTCTCTCTTCCTTCCCTCCCCAAGTCTCCCAACCTCAGCGGGGCAGCTCAGGAAGGGGAAGGGGAAGCATGTAAGCATGCCTTCTCTCTCTGCCTTGCCTTTCCCAGCTGCCCCGCTATTTACATGCCTTCCTTTCCCCTTCCCCTGTTTACATGCCTTGCCTTCCCTTCCCTTCTGATCTGTATTTGGCTTACATGATAACCTGAAAAAGGCAGATCATAGGTGGACACGGAAGTGAGGTAGGCTCTACCACTTCCCCTTTCCCCATCATATTTAAGGCTGCCATCTGAAAAACCACACAGTTCTAATGTTGTTTTTTCACAACATCATTTAACAACATTACTTTTTTCGCTCTTTGTACATTTATCATTCAAATTAAGGAAAATAATACAAGGACATTGGCTGGAATCAGACTATTTGTGGGCAGGTGTTGCACTTTCATCTTTATTTTCCCTGCCAAAGCATCTTAGTTCTCTTATGCCTTCCTATGCAGCCATGTTCCAAAACATCTTGGAATCAATGGTAAATGAGTAATTGACATAAGTAGATTTGGATAAAGACTATAGTTGCTGTCTTATATTGATTCAAAACTGCCATGACATACAACATTTGCCAAAACGTGTGTCAGTTTTATGATGCAGATTAATGGGAACTGAAGTCAGTTTCTGAGTTACATTTAAATGAAACCATGCAAAAGAGAATCACCAAATGCATAAAAATGCCCAACAAAACAGGCACAACTATTACTCACTACTTTTCTTACTACTGGTCTATCATCCACCCAGTGTATCCCATAAACCAACTTGGAACTAGATTAAAACCATGTTCAATAACATTCACATCTTCCAGGAAACTCGGAAGCTTTTCAATTCCCAGGAGCTGCTTTGAAGCTGACCACTTGTGATAAACAAAAAACATGGTTTCCACTGGCTTAGATTCTGCTGTAAACCAGAGCATCTGATCCATACCAGACATAAGTACTTTTAAAAAGTCACATCAGGCTGCTAAAGGAGGGGGGAGATAAATTATTCTCCACAATCACCACCACAATGTAAGCTCTCAAGTGATTTCACACTATGTTCAGTTATATTAGGCTCAAGGTTTTTTGCACCTTTTGTGTTTCCAGCTACTATTTTATTGCTTCAAAACCTGAATTTCTTTGTAAACCAAGGGAAACTTGGCTAAAACATCATGAGAGAGAACACCTAGGAGTAAGCACGTTGAAGGTTTTTATTTATTTATCTATCTTAGGTGGATTACAAAATACAGAGAAAGGGAAAAATGTGATCACACAGTATAGGGTATCGAAAGAATAATACAATAGGATTAGGAGTACAAAACCTAACCATGCTAACAGCAAACAATACAATATATGCAATGAGCAATGCAAATGAACAATACAATAGGACTAGGAATAAAAAACTAAATGACAATGTGAACAGCATACTGCCCAGGCCAGCATAGTGCATGCAATGTTAGATTAGAAATATACTGACAATGCTGTTCTGTCCCACCACAGATCAATTCCATTACAAGAATGCCCCTCAAACATTTCTCTTTTGCACATTTTGTAGGTTGTGGAATGACAGCACTGTTGGAGCCTTCCTGACTTCCTCAGGCAGGCCATTTCCCAAGGTGGGGGCTGTTGTGAATGCAGAATCCATGAGACCATGGCAATGGTTTATTTGCACAAGAAGTCTGGCAATAAAATGTGCCAGAGGGTCAGAGAAAATGGGAGATAGGTCTCTGCTCTGAGATAGCCATTTGGCTTGTCTGACAATGGGGAAAGATAGATGATGGTTGTAAAACATGATCTGTGGTGGGGAGTGTGCAATATATGCCAGGTAGCCTGAATGGAGAAACATAGCTGAAGAAGCTTTTCTTGTTGTGGCAAGCCTCTCTAGCCAAACTCAGGTCACTCAGAGTTTTGGCCTCTCTCATGGCTGAACTGTAGTACTTGGCAGTCCTCGTATACTCTTCTTTAGAGGTATGTCCTTATTTCTATTTCTTTATCATTTCCTTTTTCTTCCTTAGTTCATCACAGAGTTCTCTGCTAATCCACACTGGGTCCATCTTATTGGAATAGCAATGGTTTGAGCTTGCAAGAACCCACCCTTCACTTGCTCCTTTCCTTTCTTGCATTCTTGCCCATGGAATGACTCTCGCCATGCATCTGAGTTTATTAAAGTCTGTCCTACTAAAATCTAACATAAATGTCTGGTTAAAAACTTCCTTGGTCTCCCATAGCAAAACAAGTTCTAGGAGGACATGGTTATTTCCCCTTAAGGTGCCCACCCCCTTCACCTCATCTTCCAACTCTTGCCTATCAGTTAATATTAAGTTGGTTATGGCCAAGCCCCTTGTAGCTTCCTCCATCATTTGAAAAAGGAAGCTGTCAGCCAGGTAGATCAGGAAGTTGCATGACTGGATGCTTGACAGAATTTGTCTCCTGAACACATCAGGGAAGTTGAAGTCACCCATAACTTGTTGCTTCATCATGTTGCTTGGATAAGCCATTCACCTCATCACCCTGGTCAGGAGGTCTGTAGTAGACTCTAACCACAATACGTTTTGTCCTTTCTTCCCTTATCCTCACCTAGATACTTTCCACTGAGCTGTCACCCACCTCCTGCAGTGTTTTCTGTCACAAAAACTCTCTCTTCATGTACAGCACTAATCTGAGCAGTCGAACTTTGAGGAAACCATGGCATAGATCCACACAGCCAGATTGGCTGAGTTAGGAGGCCAATTGCCGGGCTAGATGAAGCTGATAGACTTCTCTTTTTTCCAGTTGCATCGGCTTGCTACTCCAATAGAAACGTTGGATCCATTATAACCCATAGGCTTTAAACTAAGTCAGAGAGTGTAAGCTGGACCCCACTGAAAGTGGGGAGTGTAAGATCCTTCACAACTTCAGCCTTCCCAACCAGACTTACCTTCATCTATTCAAGATTCAGTTTCAACTTGTCCACCGATACTAGAGTGTGTAGACATCCATGAGGCAACCCCCATATTTAGATCTGTGCCTGTTTCTTGCTTCAGACTCCCCCAAAGATCATTATAATACTCACAGTAAAATTAAGATGCGGTTCTAAGAAAATTCCACTCAGCTTCAAGCCACTTTCAAACATGACAAAAACAAATAGGTCTACCAGTTGAGATAAAATCAGTCCCTTCCCAGTTAAAAATTCAGGTGATGTCTCATGATTTGCTATGATAAAACACCCTTAATGCTTGGAAGGTTCTCATCATAAGTCATTCCTATCTTATCATTCCTGTATATTTGTGAGTGAGCATGTGGCTCACTCACAAATTTTTATTTAAAAATACACCATTTTTCTTTAAAAATATTTTTCTAATTTGTCTTCCCATAATGTGACCAAAGTCCAATAACCTCAGTTTAGCCATTTTAGCTTCTAGGGAGAGTTCAGGCTTGATTTAGTCTAGAATCCACTTATTGTCTTTTTCGGGGTCCATGGTATCCGTAAAACTTTCCACCAACACCACATTTTAAATTAATCAACTTCCTGTCAGCTTTCTTCATTGTCCAACTTTCATATCCATGCATAGAAATAGGGAACACTACAGTATATATTATGTTGATCTTGGTTGCCAGTGACACTTCTATACATTTGAGGATCTTTTCTAGTTCATTCATGGCTGCCCTCACCAGTTTTAATCTCCTGATTTCACTGTTGCAGTCTCCGTTTTGGTTGATTATTGAACCAAGGGACAGGAAAACTTTATCAATTTCAGTTACTTCACTGTCCATTACTTTCTGCTTTAACCTTCATCAGTAGTCATTCCAAGTCTTTACTATTTTCTTTCAGTAATGTGGTGTCATCTGTATATCTCAAATTGGTAGTTTCTTCCACCAATTCACACTCCACCTTCTAAAGCTAATCCAGCTTTCTTTACTATACGTTTTTCACATTGATAGATAAAATACATCCTTATCTGACAGCTTCATCAATCAGAAACCATTCCGCTTCTCCACATTCTGTCCTAAATGTAGCCTCTTACCCAAAGTATAAGTAACCCATTAAACCAATCAAACGTAGTGGCACACCCATTTCTTTTAAAACTTTCTGTCAAAGCTTCATTGTCCCATGAGAAGGTTTTCAGTGGCCCTGGTCACATAGACTGGATATCGCGGGGGGGAGGCGTGGCTGTTTGCCCCAGAGTGAACTACCATGCGGCCGCTGGATCAAACGTCCAGCCGACGTCCCGTGGATCGGGGGGAGGAGCCGATCATATGTCAATCCTGCAGCGCGGCAAAGAAGCAGCACGGCGGGGGTTGTGGGTTTTTTTAACCAAAGGGTACGCATGCGCCGTTGGCTGCTTGTGCACATCCCGTGGAGACTTGGGGGAAAAAACCTTTTTGCAATGGGACATGGGCGGGCACCAGATGCCACGAGCTACCACCAGAAACGTGATCAGACACCCGCCCTTGCCCCGCGGTTTCCAGAAACTAGTACCTCGGAGGTACTAGTTTTTTATGGCGCATCTTCAATGGGAAGCTTTGGGTTACCCACGGGAGCTCTACGCTTCCCAGATGTTGCGGTTTGATCGCGCCCGGAAAATCTGCCTATCTTCCGTCTCTGTAGCGTGGCTAGTGCTCTGTGTGACCGCAGCCAGTGAAGGTCAAGAGCAGGACACACAATATTGGGGAATGAATCCTCACTGCCCAGGGTAACAAGCCACCACTAGCTCCTCTAAGATAACCTTCAGCTGAGAGACTGAGGGACCAAGTCTATGGCCCTACTGGGTGTTAATCAAGAAGTCAGCACTGCAAGGTTGGACTCTTGCAAGTTGAGTTCCATAAAAAATTACTAGGTAGCTGTAGTGAAAAAAGTCCAAGGTACTGGGTTTGGACTGAAGCCCAAAAACAGCTAAGCAGTTGGAGCAGGCATTCCCTGCCTTTCAGCTGTTTTTCTCGCTTTCTTGTGCAGTTCCTTTAAACTGAGCAACTTTTTTGCAACTCAGTTAAACAACTGAGCAACTGTTTATGTGACTTTCAGAGGAAACAAAAAGCAGGAATTTAAAGGGACTCAGAGTCCCTTTAAACCCCTGCTTTCTGCTCTATCCATGAATTGCCACAAACTGCTTTAAAAATTTGTGGAACTTAGTGACAAACCATGAACAGGGCAAAATTTGTGATGAATTTTGCTTCTTGGTTCAGTTCATGCCCATTCCTACTTGTGCTTGGCTCCATCTCATCCCGTATTTTTTTTTTGAAACTGCAAGTCATTCTGACGTTAATTTCCAAGAGAGGAGCCTTCATTAACTTGGCTAGACTCCCAAAGCCAGAACCAAAATTTGAAAGGCCAAGAAATGACTAGATAAGGCCAGTTATAGCTTTCATGATCCACACAGTAAAAAGCTTTAACTTTTCATCTGAACAGCAGGGTTTGTCTTATGTACGTCGTATGCCTTTGTCATGAGTAAGTCCTAAAATCAACACCATATCCAAAAACATCTCCATCACCTCAAGCATGTAGTATTTTTGGAGGCAGAATGTTCACTAACTGTACAGCAACCACCTTCCTAAATTTCCCCTGAAACTACTGACAGTAAAATGGCTGGCCTATTACCTTTTCTCATTGATCTACCCTAGTTCTGAAAAGCTTCCATTTTCTTTGGAACACCACACACAGAAGCTATTTAGGTTACAGTGATTTCTGTACTAAAAGAGATCTCCCTATCTTGTGTAGCCTTGGCATCAAAATAGCTGTTGGTTCAATAAAGGGCTGCAATGCTGATGGATGTTAACAATAGATCTTATCACCTCAAAAGATAAATGCAAGAATAGTCCTGCCTGAAAAAAGCAACTCAGACTTGTTTGTTTGCATGATAAGTCTCCATTCAAAAGGTCTCCCTGCTCTCTGGTGTCTTTTTTCATTTTCCCACTTTCTCTAAAGGCCATTTGAAAAACCATTGTGGAGCAAAATTAAATTATTTTGAAAACTAATCTTATTAATAACAGCATGACATAGGAAATCAATTTGCAGTCCTGTAATGAACTGTGATGTTGTGAGCAGAGGTTGCTGATGAGGAAAGAATTGAGAAGTAAGATGAAAATGTTCAGATCTCTAACTACTCAGGAAACTCATCTCATTAAAAAATGAAACTCCCCTAGTAAGGCACACTGGACAGCAAACATAAATGTCCTGAAGCAAAGTATTTCACACTCTAGATTTCTGTCACCTGAAGGAACTATAACTGTGTCCCTTTCATTGGCATCTTTGCTCTTTGGTGTGAAAATTACATAAGGACATGCTTCATAAACAAACAATGGCATATAGCCCTTGCTTATTCTGTTCTAATTATTGTCTCTATACTTGTAATTAAAGCCACTTTGGTCTCCATGTCAGGCTTGACTTGCAGTGATCAATACTATGGTTTAACAAAAGCAAAGCAGATGATCTCCATCATTAGTAGTGTTTGCTTGTACTTGTACAAATGAGATTAAAAACAACCTACGTAGCAAGCTGTGAGTACATGACATTTTCCCAATAAGCGTTTTTCATGACTTTGAAGCATGCATAAAAACTCCTGCCACACTGAATCTTCTGCTTGGTACCACATGTCATTTAAGATTTGAGTTCTACTAGTAGCCAAGCAAACTGACATTAAATGTGCTATTTGTAAGAAATGATCATTGTATTAGCATAATGGGATTTACGTGGCAAACAAGCAAAGGCTTTTAAAGGATCATGAAGGGCCATGTCTTCCAGTCAGTGGAGAGAATCAAGAGATGTCCAATGACACGAGTGGTTTTTTTTTCTAAAGACAAGAATGATTCCCTTGAACACCAGCATCATGGCTCTGTCCTTCAATGGCATGTTATGTAGATATCACAGGTTTTACTTGAAACAAAACTTCACGTGGATGAGTCAAAGGCATACATGGGGAATCTCTTAATTATACAATAATACATTAAGGTATGCCTAAATTCTAAGCACAAATTATGTAGCTTATTATATTGATTTCATCTTTGCATAGCAAAACAAAAAAAATACAAAGATATGGAAATGTTAACATCTTCCTAATCACTCAGCTTCAAAATATTATTTTGATAGAATTTAAATCCACATTCTTGTGACAGATCAGCTTCAGTACATATACCGCTAAAAGAATAATTAAGATTTCCTAATGATTACAGATATGTCTCTCTCCAGCATTTGGGGAAGTGTTATTTTTAGTGGAATGTCATCCATCTTTCCATATTCAAGGAAGGAATCATAAAAGATCACAAATCTCTGAAAAGACTTCTGTTATTCAAAATATGTTTCCTTCAAATTCCTAAACTTAAAAAAAATCCTTGCTAAAAACAAAATTAAAAAGGATACTAAAAGGACCTTTATTCTGCACAAAATTAGATTTTACCACTGTCCACTATCCAGCCACAACAAGACACTAGTTAGTAAATAATTCAAATAACTATTAATTGTAAGGACAAAATAAGTTGCAAAACAGAATACATTCCTTTTCAGAAAGTCTGTCAGTGGGAGATAGTGATAGATAAAGGAAAATTGAGCTGTTCAGAACTTGCTGCTAGGAAGTTGATTATTCTAACCCCCAACATACACCCCATAGTTTTCTACACCCCATAGTTTTCCACTATGAAACATCACATTTTGTTTATTTGAAGAAATGGAAAACAATTGTATCTGCTTGTTCCATTTAAATAGAAACTAAAATACATCTTCAGTTTTACTGATTGTTTCTCATGTTGGCAGAGGAATATAATGTATAATTTCATTTTAAAATGAACACATTGGTTTCTTTTTCTAAAAGTCTTCTTAAACTTCTGTGCCTCGCAATCACGGCAATCATGCTGAAAGTCTCCTGCAGAGCTTCAAGTGGCTTCAGCATATACCGCAACACAGTTTCATAAGCAAGTGTCATTTCCTTCAGCTTTCAGGTCTCTGCAATAATTTGGATTGCGCTCTACAGGTAGAAGTAAATTTGTTGTTGAATAAGAAAGACAACAAAATAGCCAGGCAGATTTGGGGGTCACAAAAATTGGGTCATACCTTTTAACTTTTACTGCACTGTCTTCAAACATTTATTGTAAATGCATGCAGCCATTTGTGATACTGAACACGAGATACGAAAAGACAGTTACAGTACAGGGAAGATGAAAAAAGTCTAGCCAAGATCCCTTTTCAGAAGTTAGGCTGTGCATACACTGGCCTTGCCCTCTGACCTCTACATATTCAACAGAAGGTCTGTGCAAAGACTTACGCATCCATAAGTGAATGGAATAAACAATTCATGTATAAATTCACACATGTGGTCTGTCTCTAGCATGTGAATGAGGCTCTTGTAGGGCTCTATACAGACCCTTTGCTGAATACCTGGACATTGAGGGATGAGGAAAGTGGTCATGATCCCCTTTCCCTCTATCCATATTCAGTATGAGGTGTAAGTACATAGAAAGATTGCATACAGAAAGAAAGATTCAGGTGGGGTAGCCGTGTTGGTCTGAAGCAATAGAATAAAGTTTGACTGCAGTGGCACCTTGTTCCCACATCTCTTTGTTAACTCCTTGTTCTTTTATTTCCATTAAAGCATATTTCCCTTCCTATTAGCTTTCCTTTTACCATCTTTCTCTATCTATGCCTACTTTCATGTTTACTTTACTCTTTTCTACCTTCCTTTTCAAGAACTGGCTTGTAACAAAGCATTTTCCAAACCCAAATAATTAAGTTAATCCTCTCCAGGTCTTCCATCATAATGGAATATCCCTGCTGCTCATTGTCAGTCCATGAATCAACACTGGCTTGTTCATCTCTTTCTGGTTGCAAGCTCTCTGCAAGGATCATGTCTTGAGGCATAGTCCTTTTACCATATGGCTGTCTTAGCATTATATAAACATATGGAAAGGATGGTCACACCTGGAATTCAGTGTGCCATTGACTTATCTGCACCCTATAGCAGCGGTGTCTAATTTTATAGTCTGTTACAAGTGCCATGAAGCCAAGAGTTTTGCTGGTGCTAATCCATTTCACTGACAGCAGAAATACCTGGACAGCAGAAATAGCCATCATTCCGTCTACTCAATTCCAAGCCCATATATATTCAGAATAGCAGTGAAGATGCCTCCGTCTGCCTCATTGCTGAAACTGTCAGAAGAGGAAAATAAAACCTTTTTCTTCATTGCATCTTCTCTTTGGAGCAATCAATGCAACAAAAAGCAGCTAAGACAGGAAGTCATGCTGACAAACAGCCAAACTAGATGTTTTTGTACAAGTTCTCCACGGGAACTTGCAGCCGTACTGCAGCTACAATACCTGCTGGCAACTCCTATATATAAGGCTCAGATGGGCCCATTTCAGGACCATAACATGGGGGAAGAGGGGCTCCTGCCTCCCTCCCTCTATTTTTGGCAGCTGAAATAACCCAGAACTGGGACGGGGGCATTCACTGCATCAGGAGGCTGCACTTGTAATTATTCAGTGCACATTCCGGTTCCCAAAGGAGTGAACAACACCCCCTCAGCAAGGAGGCTGAAGTTGGTTCCTTATTCGCGTTTCCTTATTCATTCCAGCCTCCTCCCTCAGGAGCCCCTGGGCCATTTTGGCTACTAAAAACAGTGAGGGGGGAGGAGTACCTATTATACAGGAGTTGCCACCAGTACTTGCAGCTGCAGTATGGCTGCAAGTCCCCATGGTGAACTCATGTAAAAACTAATGTCTAGTTTGGCTCAGAGTCCCAGGGTTTTGCTGACCTACACCCTAGTCATAAAGTACGGTAGTTCTTGGACAGATTTGCCTTTTTTTTGCACTTTAGAGTAAGGGATTTATTTTTTATTTTTTTTAAAAGTTGGTGTTCAAAATTTAAAATTAGCTATATTAGGAAATCAATCTGATAGTCATGTGTAATTGCATAACTGGGAAAAAATATTTCAGGGTGTACCCCCCCCCCAACCCTCCATTGAGAATTCAGATTTTAAGCAGTTATCAGCCTGTGTCAGGGGCAGGGTAATGCATAGTCTTTCCTTCTATACAGCTTCTCAAAGCCAGGATGATAGTTCAATGAGCGATAGTAATTCTGTGCACAGAAATGCTAATCAGTCTGATTATGTTTGGCAGGAAGGTAGGATAAGTATTCTTTAGACAATACCCCCTCTCACACACACACACACACACACACATCTGCTCTCTCACTTTTTCCCTTGCTGACCCCCATCTCCCGTTCCCTGGGGGGGGGGGAACCAGACAAGATTCCAGAGTAAATGTTATATCAGGAGGCTTACATCCTCTCCTGAGTATCAGGCATCATTTATTTGGATTCAGAATTTTTACTTCATCTCTAAAATGTGTAAAGTTCATGTCAGAGGCTGATTAATAAATATCCAACTGTGCAATGACTTTTCAAGTCATTAAGTTCTGGGCAATATGTACAGATTGAATGTGCTACATATAGTTGTCCTGCTATATGTAGTTTTGCAAACTCAGGGTTGGGAAATACCTGGAGATTTTGGGGGTGGAGCCTAGAGAGGGCAGGGTTTAGGGAGGGGAGAGACCTCAGCAGGGTATAATACCATAGAGACCACCCTCCAAAGCAGCCCTCTAAGGGGACTCATTTTGGTTTCCTGGAGATTAATCACAATAGCGGGAGATCTCCAGGTTCTACTTGGAAGTTGGCAACCCTAGCTATAGGTCATCACCATTCCATCTGAAAGGAGTGATGCATGGATTTCCAGCCTTGGTACATTCACATGATCTGGGGTCTGATACACATGCACCAGAGCTGGAAATTCTCATGTTGCCCCTTTTGAAAAAATGGCAGTCACGCATAGCAGGAGGATTGCTGTTTTTCCTATATGCATGTTCAGATTGAAAATGGCTAACTGCTAGTTTGGCATGCCAAGACCAAAGAGACCTCAGTTCAAACACCAACCCTTTTATGAAGCTCACTGGGTAGCCTCGGACTATCTCGGGTTAATTTACTTCAGAGATTCGTTATGAGGATAACATCATAGTAGGTGACAATGTGTACCACTTTGTATTCCTTAGAGAATAGGCAGGATAAAAATCTAATAAATAAATGTCACAACTAGATGTCCTAATTTCTAAAGCCCTTTTCTTTGAATGTCAGCTGGTAAAATTAAAAAACAATCTCAATTCACAAAGGTACACTACTATTCTGGCTTTAATCCTTACTTTTCTGGTCCTTTTTTCATTATTATTATGTGTGTGTGTGTGTGTGTGTGTGTGTGCTATTATATTGTGGAAACAAGACCTCCAGCTGGTTGGCTATGCCTGTGATAAATTTTACTTTACTGTGTAAATGCATTTCTGTTAGTAATTTCCTGACTATTTCAGTGAATAATTTTACTTATGTGTCAGCCTCAGCAGGATGGAGATATTGTGAGAAAGGGCTTCAAAGTGAGTTCCTCTTGAGCTAATGAGAAACCACTATTTCACCTTTCTCGACAAAAATCAGTGTGGGGATTATTTAAAAAATTAAATTGCCACTGAAAAGTATGAACGAAGACATTGTGTTAATTTGTGCAGCTAATGAATATTTTACTAAATGTTTTGCTTTGCCATTGTGGAAAGTGTTGCTTTATGAAAGTTCCTATGATTAGATAGCAGGAGATAGCATTTGAATTCATTTCTAGAAAGCTTCATTTCCATTTTTTTGGAACGTCAGAGAGGAAGCATTAGATCTGTTCTCTGACCTTTAGGTAATATATTGTAGTCTATAATGAAATGTAGCACGAGAAGCAATAACTTGTTTTTTGTATTAGCATTTGCAGTTGTTTCACTTTATTTTTCTTGACAGTGTCATATAGGAATGAACATACTTTGTAAGATATAATAATACATTATTCTTTCTTTTGTATTAAAAAGAACACGTGCAAACAGATGTTCACAGATTAGTATTGTTGACTTCAGTTGGCCAGGGGCTAGATTTTTCTCTGTATTCTTTTTTTCATACTTTTTGGGGCTAAATCTGTACCCATAATTCTGAACACAGAACAAAAAAATTAAACATTGACAAATCTTGTGAAATTACTTGTTTATCCTAACTAGGGATGGGCACAAACCGGAAAAATGCAATTTGTGTTGGTTCATGGTTCGTGGCCAAACGACAAACAGAACTATAAACAGAGCCAAACTGGGAGGTTCATTTGTGAACTGAACTGGTTTGTGGTTCATGGCCCCACAAACCCAGTTGAAAGGGTCCACATTCCCTTTAAACGGGGTTTTCAAAAAGCAAAAAAAAAAAAAAAAACCAAATCAGCTCAGCGATTGGAAGCAGCCTGCTCCTCACTGCTCAGCTGTTTAGGGCTGCCTTGGGACTGTTTAGGACTGCCCAAGACAGCCCAAAACAGACGTTTTTGCAGCTTTCTTCTCTATCCCTGAACCACCACAAACTGCTTTAAAAGTTTGTGGAAGTTCTTGATGGTAGATCTGTCACGAACTTCAGTTCGTGAACCACAAACAGGGCAAAATTCATGAAGAATTTTGCTTCATGGTTCTGTTCATGCCCATCCCTAATCCTAATCTATTCCATACTTAAGGAGCAAACACTTTCTCAAAGTATGAATGGGAAATACAGTCGATGAGCTGAATACATGTACGGAGATCCATGTTTAGCAGTAAGTCCATGGGCACAGAATTGTATTCTCTGGATGCAACAAGTCTTTTCATTGGTTTCTCAGGATTTTCTGCATAAAGGATTTGTTGCAATGCCTACCTTTTAACTGTTTTAACTGTTGTATCGTTCTGATACTTATTTCTTTATCTTTTAATTATTCTTTTAATTATTGTAATTTATTATTGTGACCCGCAGGCAGGATCTAAATCAAAATAAATAAATAAACCAATCTCAGGTATTCAAGGTGTTCCATGAGGGCAAGGTGGTATATTTCAAAATGGTAGTGTACTTTAAGAGCATTTGTTGTAGATATTTTCTTGTTTATATCTCTCAACAACTACAGCAATGTTATCAAAACTCTGTGTCCCCATTTATGTCCCTTAATTATAACTAAGGCATCCATCTGGTGATTTTCTGGTGAATTTTGAGTGTTTAGAAATTCCTGAGCCATTGTGAGTGGGAAGAGTACAGGACAGAGCAGAGTACAAGTCTCGTTTCTTTCAGAATTTGCTGTACTGCAAATGGACTCCAGCAAAATGTGAGCTCAGCCAGAGGTCCATGCAGACCTTCAGTTGTTCTATGGGTATCAACACATGCTTGCCCCTACTGATATTGACTAGAAAAGCAGCTGTCAGGAACCAAATGGTAACATAGGCTAGAATGCAACAAGTAGTAGATAATCAATCCATGCAAATCTGGAGACCATTAGACAGAAGAAGATGCAGCAAGTTGACATTGTTCGTGGAATAGAGTCCAATGTCAAAGCCAGAGAGGTGAAATCAGGAGTTAACAGCAGAAGAGCTTGATCCAGATAAACAAGCAAGGGAAGACATTATAAGCTAACAACAACTAGGGAAAACAGATTCAGATCGGTAGCTGTGTTGATCTGAAGCAGCAGAACAATGTTTGAGTCCAGTGGCACCTTTAAGACCAACAAAGTTTTATTCAAGTTATAAGCTTTCATGTGCAAGCATACTTCTTTGGGTATATATCTAAAGAAGAAGTGTGTTTGCACATGAAAGCTTATACCTTGAATAACATTGTTGGTCTTAAACGTGTCACTGGACTCAATCTATTATTTAGATTTATTAATCAACCCATCCCAACTTGTGCCGGGCTCTGGGTGATTTACAATATGGCATTAAGCCTTAGATACAATATAAAAACATCAAATACCATAAAATGATGACATTAAACCAATTTAAAACAAATTCAAATTTAAGATGGCATCAGTAGCAACTATACAATTGAAAGGTTTTCTGAGGGGTTGGGATGGGGATAGGTGCCTATGGCTTAGGCTTGGTAGGATGAGCTTGAGAAATCTTGAGATTCTTTACATGGCTGAATATAGCCATACACAAAGTGCCTATTTTATCTTGGCAGGGCTCTGGTTTGAGTGATGATTGCTTCATAGATATGTTGTAGATGTGTTGCAGGCAGACAGGATTTTAGTGCCTAATTTTGTGACTCAGAAACTAGAAGGCTTCATACCACATGAGCATTAAGTTTAAAACAAGAAGCTAAACCAAGGCTATGATATCTCAGTATAGCCTTAGCAAGATAGCTGGTGAAACTGGATCTCATGAACTGGCACCTATGAAAACACTGTAATTGTAGCTGGCCACATTTGGAAACAAAAACACAGTGCTTTTTTCTTCCATATTTGTACCAAATCTGCCATCAGTAGGATTTGTTGCAATACTTTGTCTCAAAACCTCCTAAAATGTTATGTTCCAAAGCACCAGAGAATAAAGCTGATGCAGGGAAACCTGTTTGACTTGGAGCACATTGTGGCCAGGCTTAATTTTCTCAAACCATGTTAATATAAAACAAACTTCTAATGTTTACAAATATCTTTCATTCACAGACTGCTGTAGTCAAATGATACCAAATGATTAGTGGACCCAATGGCTGCAACTCAAAGCTTTGAGAAAATGTTGGCCACTAGAGCACTTAATGGTTGGCAGATGCTCAAGACTAATTGCACACGCTCCCTGCTACAATTAAATCCTAGCGTCCTCCGAACTAAAAATGGACACAAATTATGTCTTGACAGGGACTAAGCACAAAAATAATGCAAGCAGTTTGACAGATGCGAAATGATTGGCATGTTCATGTTTCTTTTTAAAAAAGAAATTATTAACACTGAGTGCGATATTGGACTGAAGGCAGCAATGTACATTTCCTTATCCAAATACATGTTGTCACCCAGAGCTCTATTGAATTGGAAGAGTGTTCATGGGTGTGTTGTGATCTTCCCACTGTGTTGCCTATTCAGTACAGAATGTGCCAACAGCCAGCCTTTTCTGAGAAACTAAAATTTAAAGAAACTGTCTTAGGTTTAAATAACAAGATTACAGTCCCTGTTATTTTTCTTAGTGTAATTTCTGAAAGATGCCTTGTAATAAGCAGTTACACATTAACCCAAATTGGCTAAAATCTGCAGGTGTAAAACTGGCTACAGGTTTCTTAAAGGCTGCTAATAAATGTTATAAATGTTATTGACAATAATACCCACTAGGACTGTCCCAAAACTTGTTAACAAGATAGGGGCTCTGGGGCAAGTGATGCTCTGTCTTCTTGGTGCTTGGGGGGGGGGGTCAACAGTGGGAGGGCTTCTAATGTCCTGGCCCCACTGGTGGGCCTCCTGATGGCACCTGGTATCTTTGGCCACTGTGTGACAGAGTGTTGGACTGGATGGGCCTTTGGCCTGATCCAAAATTGGCGTCTCTTATGTTCTTATATTCTTATCCTATGAAACTGCAGTTGTCACATACTGAGCAAACCCCGCTCCTCTGCCAATGCCTTGTATCCACTCCCTTAACTCTGCAGTGCCAAACACCACAAGCCTTTCCTGATGTTGGATTCTTGTGAAGCTTATTTCAGTAGAGGAGTGCAGGAATACTTCTTTGATCCCAGGATACCTCCCGTAAGTCTGGAAATGCAGACTACGCAGCCAAAGTGGATGTCATCTCTGTCTGACAGGCATATTTACATAGGGAAGTAGTAACTTCTGAAAAGTCCTTTGTAAAATACTGCAGGGGCAGGCAGAAGGTCACTAGGGAGTGACCAGTCAATCTCCAAGCAATGAAAGTAGCTCTATGTTGCTCCTCCAGTAATGCTGTAATCACTCTTATGCTTCCCTTTAAAGCCGCTGCAGCAGCTTCTCTCTTCTTTATCTGTCATGTGAAGGAGGAGGACACACTGGCACCTTTGTTATCGATAGGAAAACAACAGCACCTGCACCCTTTCTCATTCACCTCTCCTCCTGATCTTTCACATGCATGCACACACACAAGCATACTTGCTGTAGGTGGGAAAGGAGTGAGCTATTGACTCTTTTCCTCAGCATAAAAGCTGCTATTTGCTTCTTTCAGTGAAAGTGCAGAGGTAATTTTATATTTCCCCTCTGCTGTACAAGCCACAATGGGTGGTGGGGCTTGCTTTATAAATAGCAAAATATAGCAGACCTGCTCTGAAACACTACAATTTTTGTTCAAGTCACCATTTTGTGACTGGCTCCGCCTACTGAGTTGCCATTTTGTGACTGGTCACTCTTGAAAAAAATTAGATTCCATAAACACAAAGTCTGCCTCCCTTGAGTTTTTGCAGTGACACAGGAGCTACTTTTTATGTGGCCACATCCTATAGTGCTGCTGGAAAATGGGTAAATACAGTTCTGCTGGACCTACTCACTAATGGCCCATGACGCCAGTCAGGAAATTGGTGACAGCTGGGTATTTAAAGCATTATAGCTGATGGGGGGGAGCAAGCTAGCAGAAGTTGGGATACATCTGGAATGTCTATATTCCTTTCTTTGCAGGTATTTAAATCTGGGTGGGGCCTGGGATACATAGCTTGGGACCTGGGTTAGGCTGCCAGGCTCAGGAGCTGTTTGTTTTGTTTGTTTTATTATATTATTTGTTTAACTTGGTCATTTTTATTTTGGTATCCATCTAGAACTGGTTTGAGTCACTTCACAGGGGGAAAGAGACATATCAAATACCACAAATTATTTTCTAAAACTTACAGTAGTGCTATGAGATATGCTAGATCATCCTGAACTGTGTGAATTGGAAGCATTGAAATCCTGCTATGGACTTCCCTATTAGAGCCATCTAGAGGATCCCCAAGGGAAAGCTACATTGTAAAAGTATGAGCTTTCCATCGAAGTAGTCTACCTTAAGGAATTCAGCTGAGCTGAACATGTAATATATATTCTACCATGCTGCTAAGAATCCTTCTACCTGCAGACTAGTAATCGAAAATTAATTTACCATCTGACTTTCAGCTGACTATATCAGCATGTCTCTTCCACTGAAATGAAAATGGGTTTTGTCTCTAAATTCAAGGGATTTCAACTGAGAGAGCCAGAGAAGTATAATGGATAGAATATTACACAGTGAGGTGCTGTAAATATCCTTATGGTGAACACCTAACCACCCCCATCCATAACAGCCAATGGAATTCACTGCATGAGCTAGGCTTTCATGTGATTAGTTTTTAAATGGTGACCACCATGGAAAATTGACACTCTCAGGACAGCTTATATTTATTATATGGTCACCTTAGTCTGATTGAGGGCCAAAGAGAACAAAGGCAGCAGGAGCAGATGTGTTTGTGCAAACATGAACAGTGAAGATAAACATGGCGATGAAGCAGAAAATAATCGTGAAGCCACGCAATGCAATGTGGTAAAAAGGCAGAGCCACTGTGGTATAAGACAGCAAGTAGTGAATAGAGCTCAGGAATCCAGTTGAAGCTCTTTGAAGGGAGGGCAGTATGCATGTGTTGCTTACATAATACAACAAATTATAATGTTTTACATAAAGCATACAGAGTGTTTTTAGATGACTAAGTAAAGGTACTTCATGTACACTTGCACTCAGGTACCTAATCCTGTCAGCAATCACTGGATGCCCCAAACAGGAAGGCATGGGACATTCATCAAACATTTAAACTATTAATGTCTAACAGATGTAATTTTTTTTGGGGGGGGGATGAAATTTTAAATCAGCATATAAAAAAATCACAATAATATAACCATTTTTGGTATCAAAATGTCATGTAATAGGGGTGTCCAACTCATTTGTTATGAGGGCCGGATCTGACATAAATGAGACCTTGCTGGGCCGGGCCATGTGTGTCATAAAATGTAATTCCAGGTAGCAGAGATATAAACTTTATAAAGTACACAAACACAAATTTTAAAACAATATAAAAACATGCTTAAAACATGTTTATTTAACAATGTCTGGTAACTGACACCTCTTGCTCTGAATTATTGCATCAAAATGTCTGTGCTGTTGCAATCTTGAGTATGCTGTTCAAGTGTGTATCTGTAAGCTGCAAACCTACTTTTGATTTATTGACATTCATTACAGAAATCTCATGCTCAGTGTTCTGAGCCTAGGATGCAGGGAAAAACATGAAATGGCTGGGCATTGCAAGCTTTTGTACATAAATTGCTTCATGTGCTGGTCAAGAACATGAGAATGCACCATGACACAGACCAAGGGCTATGTGTTTTTCTATAAAACTATAGTCTTTTTCAGTGGTCAGTATCAGCCTACTATCTGGAAAGTCTAAGTTCAAAATTCCCAAAGGATATGTGCTGGGCGAACTTTGTCAGAACACACACTTTCAGCCTAATCCACCACACTGGCTTGTTGTTATTCCTCATCTAAATAGTTCACATTGCTTTCCTACTAAGGAAGACTGCATCATGAGGCCATGAATACATTAAAAAGGGGGAGGGAACCCAGTTGCATCCAGGACAGCCACAACATAACAAGCCCAACCAAACACACACTGTAGCGAGGCACACAAAAGCTCATACCTTGGATAAAACTTTGTTAGTCTTAAAGGTGCTTTGTATTTCTCCCTTGCAACTGAGACAGCCAAGCAAAGCAAGCTCTGCCTCCTTCCCTCCCTCCTTTCTTCCGGAGAGGAGCCTCAACCAATGGAGGGAAAGAAAGGCTTACCTTTGTCTCCCATGGAATTAAGGCAGCCTGGTAAGGAAGCAAGCTCGCTCCCTCTCTCCCCCTGGGAGGGGGAAGGGGAGGAGCCTCAGCCAGTGCAGGGAACCGAAGTTTGCTTATCTATCTCTCCTGAGCGATTGAGAGAGTCTGGCAAATCAAGCTACTACAGAGCAGCAGCAGAACTGAAGGAAGAAGCAGGAGACAGTCAGTTCCACTGTGGGCCTGATAGAGGCCATATGGGGGGCTGATCCGGCCCATGGGCCGCATGTTTGACATTCCTGATCTAGAATATTAGAAAACTATTAACCTATTGGAAACTGTTATCCTTTAATAAAATTACTGTTTGTTGCAGACTAAGAGTTCAAATTTGCATAAGTTCCATTAAAAACAGTGGGATTTACTTCCAAGTAACATTTTTAGAAGGGTGACAATGTCACATGCCAGTTATTCTTTCTGGTGTGTCTTAACCATTGAAACACAATGTTAAGCTTGAAACCTCAGCCGGATTCTAATCTGGAACAACACTATTGGCTGAAGCATGTTCAGTAACCAATCAAATGTAAGAGAACTGTGCTGGAGGGAACTGTGTTTATTGGTTGTTATCTCTGTAATACGATTGGACCTTAACTATGTGAGGTCGTGGCTACACCAGCCCGGGAGAGTTTAAAAGGAGCTATGCTCCACTGTTGTTGTCTGTGTTGTTGTGTCATCTGATGCTGTGTAATCTTTGGAAGTTCTCATTCTCAATAAAAGCTGATTCACTTTGTTACTTACTTCGTTGTCGAGTTCCATACTTAACACTTTGTGCTGCTCACTCAAAATACATTGGGTTCTATACACTGGAATCAAAAGATCTGTATCCTTCATCAGGTGGATTTCTGATTTTTCCAATGTCCCTTGTGCAGTTGCAGAAAAAAAGGTAGTGTTGTTATGACATAAGCAATCATGGGGTTTGTGATATGTTTAGTAGTTTTTTATAAATATAGCTGTATCCTAAACTATATATTAAACTATATATTCTGCTGCATTTACAGTGTTATCTAATTTCCAGTTATCCCAAATAAACACCCAGGAGATCCTGTTGATAGCTAATAAGATTGTCAAGCCTTCTCTGATAAAGAATATGTAAAATGAAAGTCCATAGGAAGCTAACTGGATTCATGTTTAAACTAATGTTCAGCAAAGCGGAACCATGAGAGTTTGAATTAGTCACTTTATCAGAATCACAGCACTGATGGCATTAGATCATTAAACCAATGCAATCCTGTCAGTTGAAATTTGTACCCAATAATCCACAGTAAAAGGGAAGCATACTGACAGCAGCACTGTGCATGTTTTTTAGGGCTACTAAAACCCTGAAAATATATATAAATCATATAAAATGTTTCTATTATTAAAGAAAACAACTGTATATTGCATTGTTTCACAAAAGGAAAATGCACATGTGTCTCAAATGGACAAAATGTTGTGTTTTGGGAGAAGACCCTTGCCAGCTGCCCCCTGCCAGCTGTTCCCAACACCACTCAGCTGGGTGGCAGAATATGGGGGGGGGGGTGTTAAGAAACAATCACCTCTCAGTGATTGGCAGTAAGCACTGCAATGATATCACTTTCAGTGTGACCAGAAGAGATGTTATCAAGTCACTTGTCTCCAGCAAGGAGCCCCACCACCACCACTGCTAAGTCTTCTGCTTGTTGCCAACTTATGCTGGCAACCCTAAGCAAATCACACATACACACTCATGTGTGAACTTTTGTTCTATCCACAGAACTTGCTCTTCTCACACAAGAATGAAGGGATTCCCCCCCCCCATTTCCCCTTCATGTTGCGGCTCATTTTTATACTCTGCACAGGCATGCTGTGAGGTCCAGAGAAACCCAGGCCTCATCTAGATTTTGAAGACCCTAACCAAAATTAAAATTAAAATTACTACAAATGGAAACAAGATAAGCCACTAAAAAAGAGGGACAAAATCTGTATCACTCAACAAGTATGTCTTTTACCAAATCATACCTCTTCTTTGTTTAAACTGGAAGATCTAAGCTGAGAGAGTGTGTTGCATTCTTGTTCATTAGGGAGCGCACATAATAAGGCTCTACCCGACGGCAGCCTGAAAGGCTGTATAAGGAGGGAGGGGCTACTTTGCAGGCTTGGAAGTAGGGAGACTGTTGGTGGAGTTTACCGCCCATATGGGTATCTGGGATGGGAAGGGCTTTCTGAATGTTGTTGAGTTCAACATTTGTATAAATAGGGAATTGGCCAAAAAGACTGACACAACCACTTTTAACTTTAAAAGGGGTAACTTCTCTGATATGAGAGGACATGTGGGGAGGAAACCGAAAAGAAAAGTAGAAAGGGTCAAAACCATTGGGGAAGCTTGGAAACTGTTTAAAACTACAATCCTAGAAGCTCCGAAAAAATATATTCTGCAGGTTAGGAAAGGCACAAATAGGTATAGAAAAAAGCCTGCATGGTTAACAAACAAAGTAATGGAAGCTGTAAAAGGTAAAAAGGATTCCGTTAAGCAGTGGAAAGCGAGTCACAGTGAGGCTGATAAAATGGAACACAGGCTATGGCAAATAAAATGCAAGTCTGTGGTCAGGCAGGCAAAAAAAGGAATATGAGGAGCATATAGCAAAAAACATAAAAACCAACAATAAAACTTTCTTCAAATACATTAGAAGCAGGAAACCAGCCAGGGAGGCAGTGGGGCCCTTCGATGACCAAGGGGTAAAAGGAGTACTGAAGGATGATAGGGAAATGGCTGAGAAGCTAAATGCATTTTTCCCCTCTGTCTTCACTGTGGAAGATGAGAAGTGCTTGCCCACTCCAGAACCACTGATTTCGGGAGGGGTGTTGAAAGACCTGAGTCAGATTGAGGTGACGAGAGAGGAGGTCCTAAAACTGATAAACAACTTAAAAACTGATAAATCACCAGGCCCAGATGGCATACATCCGAGAGTTCTGAAAGAACTCAAATGTGAACTTGTAGATCTCCTGACAAAGATATGTAATCTTTCCTTAAAATCTGCCTCCATTCCTGAGGATTGGAAGGTAGCAAATGTCACTCCCATCTTTAAAAAGGGTTCCAGAGGAGATCCGGGAAATTACAGGCCAGTCAGTCTGACGTCGATACCGGGTAAATTGGTGGAAACCATTATTAAGGAAAGAATTAGTAGGCACATAGATGAACAAAACCTATTGAGGCAGACTCAGCACGGTTTCTGTAAGGGAAGATCTTGTCTCACTAACCTGTTAGTGTTCTTTGAGGGGGTGAACAAACATGTGGACAAGGGGGATCCAATAGATATTATTTACCTTGACTTCCAGAAAGCTTTTGATAAAGTTCCTCATCAAAGGCTCCTAAGTAAGCTCAAAAATCATGGGATAGAAGGACAAGTCCTTTTATGGATCAAAAACTGGCTAATTAATAGAAAACAGAGAGTGAGTATAAATGGGCAGTTCTCCCAGTGGAGGGGTGTAAGCAGTGGGGTACCACAGGGATCAGTACTTGGTCCACTGCTTTTTAACTTGTTCATTAATGATTTGGAGTTGGGAGTAAGCAGTGAAGTGGCTAAATTTGCGGATGATACAAAGTTGTTCAGGGTGGTGAAAACCAGTGAGGATTGTGAGGCACTCCAAAGGGATCTGTCAAAGATGGGCGAGTGGGCGTCAACATGGCAAATGGGGTTCAATGTGGCCAAGTGCAAGGTGATGCACATTGGAGCCAAAAATCCTAAATATAAATACACATTGATGGGGTCTGAACTGGCAGAGACTGAGCAAGAGAGAGATCTTGGAGTTGTAGTGGATAACTCACTGAAAATGTCGAGACAGTGTGTGACTGCAATAAAGAAGGCCAATGCTATGCTGGGGATTATTAGGAAGGGTATTGAAAACAGATCAGCCAATATAATAATGCCCCTATATAAATCAATGGTGAGACCTCATTTGGAATACTGTGTGCAGTTCTGGGCACCACACCTTAAAAAGGATATTATAGCTTTGGAAAAAGTGCAGAAAAGGGCAACTCGAATGATAAAAGGGTTGGAACACTTTCCCTATGAGGAAAGGTTAAAGCGCTTAGGGCTCTTTAGCTTGGAGAAAAGACGACTGAGGGGTGACATGATCGAGGTTTATAAGATTATGCATGGGAAAGAGCAGGTAGAGAAAGAGGTTTTTGTGGGTGGTGGATTCTGCAGGTGGTGTTGAGTTAGTGTACTTGGTGGAAGAGAGTGGCACTGCGCACAATTCCCTCCCACCCCCGCTCCCCCCCTCAACCCCCCCCCCACTTATTTAAAAAAACCCTTTTTCTTTTCCCCCCTTTCTCTGCATGTCTTACGAGGTCTGGTTGTCCGCACTATCGGGCTCAGCAGGATGCGAGTTCTCAGGTCACTTTGCGTTTGGCAGCCTCACAAGTGGGTTGGGCGCAGTCAAGTCATGTGACAGGCACTATTTTGTTGCATGCTGCCTTTTGCGAGATGCTGTCAGGAAAGGGAAAAGGGCCTGTTAAGGATGCACAGCATGCAGCGAAGGCCATGGAGCCAGCTAATAAGGCTCAGTCTTCATCGGATGATGAGGACACAGAGTTAGAGTGGCGTCTCATTTTGGAGCACCTGGAAGCTTTAGAAACTGCGTAGGAAATTACAGTGGCGCAAGGGTGTGTAGAGTTACCACGTTCGGTGCGTTGGTCCCGTTTGTCCCAATTCAATCAAACAGTTTTGGCATGCCTTTCAGCTATAGGCTCAGCTTCCACTGCTCCCCCTGTGGGGAGCGACACTGGAGAGTTGGTTCAAGGGGCCGCAGCTGGCAAGGGTGCATTGATGGAAGTGCAAGCTGTGAGGCGCTACAGGTCAGCGTGGCTGTTGCAGCCTCAGAAAGTTCAAGTAAGATGGATGCTTCTATTGTGGGGAATGCCTGGCCCTGGGGACCTGAGAATCTGGGAGGGGGTCAGGAGCGCTCTGCTTCCAGGACCTTGGGGGGTAGTCCAGTAGGTCCTTCCTTCGGCTCGTGCTCTCAATGGGGTTTCTGCCCTCCGGCTCCACCCAGGGTCTGGCCCTTTGGGATGGCGAATTGGTGTCTGAGTCAACAGCCCCTTGGGGGGGCTATGGCTCGCTTTCCCCAGCCTCTATGGGCTTGGTGCCTTATAGTGCCATGCCACAGGGCGATGTGGGAATGCCCCTGGGGGATCACCTGTTGTTGGTAACCCGGGAAAAAAATATTGAAGGGTGATTTGGTGGATGTGTTTTCCTTGTTATTCAGAGACATAGAGAAGAAAGACAAGGAAGATTTAGATGAAAGGGACAAGGAGCGGCTTAAGCGTCGCCGCATTGACCTGGCTTGGGCTTACTGGCTGCCAGGTTTGCCAGGTTTCTTGATTTATGCTGGGGTGGTGGCATGCACTCATCCCATCAGGGCAGCTCCCTTCTTTCAATACATCAACATCATATACTGGGCTTACACAGAGTTTTCAGGGGGTGCCTGGTTACAATACTATGCAGGTGGCTGTCAATCTGGCTCTACCCTGGGACCAGGTGTACCAGCACTTGTGGCTCCAACTCATGTCCTCCACCAAGCTGGTCTCGGGGGACGAATTAGACAGTGGCCACATAGCTCAAAGGTCCATTGGGTCATCTGTAGCTCACCCCTTAGGGGGCCAGGGCATTCGGCCATAACTATTTTGCTGGGAGTTCATATCACAAGGAGTCTGTGGACGTAAGCCTTGTAAGTTTAAGCATGAGTGTCCCTTGTGTGGGGGATATCATGCTTTTACTGCTTGCTCAGAAGCAAAGCACAGACCGTGGAACAAGAGGACAAGTGGAGGTGGCCTGTTCCCCCACGGGTTGGGGAAAGGGTCCCAGCCCTATAAACCTGATTCAGCTTAAACAGTGGTTAGGTTTTTTATCCTAATGTTGTAGATAGTTGGTACTTGTTAGAGGGTTTTTCTAATGGTTTTAGGATTCCTTATGTAGGTACCAGAAGGGCTTTTATGGCCAACAATCTCAAGTCAGTGCAGGGCTTAGAGCAGGTGATCAAGGATAAGATAAACGAGTGTAGAGAAGGGAGAGTCCTTGACCCCTTTCCCTCACCTCCTGTGCCCACGCTTAGAGTGTCCCCCTTGGGAGTCGTACCGAAGAAAGCACCGGGGGAATTTTGCCTGATACATCAGTTGTCCTTTCCAAAAGGTTATTTGGTTCAACCACGCTATCCCGGAGCAACTGTGCTCTGTACAGTATACGTCGTTTGATCAGGCGGTTTGGATCGTATGTAAATGCGGTCTGAGATAGCAAAATCCGACATTAAGTCAGCATTTCAAATCTTACCAGTCCATCCAGGGGATTTTGACTTCTTGGGCTTTGCCTTTGAGGGTCAATTTTATGTGGACAGGGCTCTCCCCATGGGTTGCTCAATCTCATGCTCTGCTTTTAAAAGATTCAGCACTTTTCTTGAGTGGGCGCTGCAGACAAAGTCTGGGCTTCAGGAGGTTGTGCACTATCTTGATGATTTCCTGTTCATGGGGCCAGTGGGGTCTGGCCAGTGCCAGCGACTGCTCTGAGCCTTTATGGAGTTAGCTGGCGAGCTCGGCGTTCCACTGCCTCACAAGAAAACTGAAGGGCAATCCTCCATATTAACCTTCTTGGGTATAGAGCTGGACACACTACAGTGCACATCACGCCTACCAGCTGACAAGATGAGTCAGCTAAGGGAACAAGTGGATATCTTCTTGGCAAGGAAAAAGGTCTCCTTGTTGGAGTTGCAGAAGCTCGTGGGCCATTTAAATTTTGCCTGTCATGTAATGGCCCCTGGGAGGGCTTTTCTGCGAAGACTTTATGGGGCCATGTCTGGCCTCAAAAAGCCTCATCACAAGGTTAGGATTTCCAGTGGGATGAGGGAGGGCTTAAGTGTCTGGCAGAGTTTTCTGACCCAGGTTAATGGGGGTTTTCTTTTGGAGGGAGGACCTTCATGTACAGGGTGGTCTGCAGGTTACATCTGATGCAGCAGGTTCCATTGGATTTGGGGTGTATTTTCAAAGGCACTGGTGTGCAGAAGAGTGGCCCGCAGACTGGCTACAGGATGACATATGTAGGGATCTAACCTTTTGAGAGTTTTTTTTCGAATTCCGGTGGCTTTATGGCTGTGGGGTGACCGCTTAGCTAACAGCGCTGTTCACTTTTGGTGCGACAACTTGGCAGTGGTGCAAGTCATCAACTCATTGACTTCCACTTCTCCCAGGATCATGAGCCTTGTTCGTAGTTTTACGTTATGCTGTTTGCATTTGAATGTTCTTTTCCTTGCCAAACATGTGCCAGGGGTCAGTAACGGGGTGGCGGATGCTCTATCTCACAAACAGATGGAGAGGTTTCGCCAACTTGCACCAGAGGCAGATCTACATCCAACCAGGATGCCTCAGGATCTTTGGTTAATTGGCGGGTTGAAGCTGACAGGGCCATCGAGCTTGCCCTAGCACCCAGCACACAAAAAGCTTATGGCTGTATGGTACAACAGTTTCTGGCATTTAGGGGGCAGGTAGGGCTTCAGGATATTTGGCCAGTGCCCGTCGATCATCTACTACAGTTTTCAGTTATGTCAAAAGGGTCTTGCAGTAAAAACCATTAGATTCCAGCTGGCCGGTATCACCTTTCATAGTAAAAAAGGGGTTTTCCTGAGTTCACAGCCGATTTTCGGCTCAGGAAGATGCTCGAGGGTTGGACCAGGGAGGCCAGCTCTCATAAGGACCTGCGACAGCCTTTTCCCCCTAGTGTTCTCAAGGGCCTTTGTAGGACCTGGGCTCAGGTTTGTGACACTGTTCAACTGCCTTTTGTTTCATGCCGCAACCTTGACTGCTTTCTTGGGGACCTTACACATTAGCGAGTTAGCTCAGCAGTCTAAACTAGATCCACTGAAGCGTGCCCTCCAAATGGGGGATCTTTCTTTTGGTGAGGGTATGGTTTCTATCCAGATCCAGTGGTCGAAGACCGACCAGAAGGGGAAAGGGAAGGAGGTGATACTGGGACTTTGTTCTGAGGTTGACCTTTGCCCGGTGAAGGCCTTGTGCCTTTATGTTGATCATCGGGGTAGCGAAGACGGGGCCTTGTTTCAGCACAGGGATGGGACACCCTTGACAAAATACCAATTTTGGGCAGTCACTACGAGAGCACTACCCAAAATGGGCTTGTCAGGAGTCCATTTTGGCACCCATTCTTTTTGAATAGGGGCCGCATCCACAGCAGCGGCCATGGGGTACTCTGGCAAGGCCATTCAGAAGGTAGGGCAGTGGCAGTCCTCAGCTTATAAGGGTTACATTCAGCCTTTGTTGGCCCCCTAAGGGAAGTCCCTGTTTCACGTTTTTTCTGTTATTTTTGTTCTAGGTTCCTTAGATCCAGAGTGGAGGCTTCGGGTGCTCATCGTAGGGTACAGTATGGTTTTTTGGGCCACCCACTATGCATCAAGATCGGGTTGGAGGGCTCGGATGGGCCTCAGTGATTGCGCCATAGTGGAGTGGCTGGGACAATGGGGCCTACATTGGACCGGGCTTATGCTGCTCCTGTTTTGTGAGCGGGAGGGTCCACCTCCCGATGTTGTTGTGATTCATCTTGGGGGTAACAATTTGGGGATGGTTAAGGAAAAAGCTCTCATCCTGCAGGAGCAGGATGATATGCAGGAAATTGTAAACAGGTGGCCATCCATCCGACTGGTATTGTCGGCTATCTTGCCGAGACAGGTTTGGAAGTGGGCATGTGATCCCCACATGATTAAATGGGTGCACAAAAAGGCAAATCACAAGCTTGTGAATGCCATGCTGTGGAGCCGAGGTTTTGTCATCACCCGTCTGGGCATAGTCAAGGAATGTTCCCATCTTTTTCAGGAAGATGGTGTCCACCTATCTAATTTGGGCAACAGAATCTTCTTAGAGGATTTGAGGCAAGGGCTGCGGTAGATTGTCGGCTGATGTCAAGGGCCAAAGCAGAGGCTTGACCCTTTTTTGTGGCAGAAATCTGGCCTGTTTTTTGTTCTGTTCAGGGGAACACCATGCAATAGACCCCTCCTTTGGAGGGGGGTTGGCGCATCACACACAAACCATGCCTTGGGATGGCCCTTGGATGGGGACTGTGGGTGGCCTGTTAGGCACTTTAATTTGGGCCTACCTTCATGCTCTGCAGCTGAAGATGGGTTCAAGGCAGGTTGCTGACATGTTTGCTGCTGGCAAAGGCCATGTTATGGTTGGTCTGCACCGGGGCTATGGTGATTCACCCTTGTTGAGTCTGGAGAGGGATCATGGGATCCTCTGCCAGTTTTTGGTGGCCCTTGCCAGTTACAGTTATCATTTTATTATTCATGTTAAATAAAGCTGCCCTAGATAATCCATATACGTGTGTCAGTCTCTTTCTTCTGACTAAGTCTGCAAAAGCAAGTTGTGAAACTTTTCAAATGCCAAAATATTGAGTATCTAAATTTGAGGCTCAGACCAAATGACCTTTCCTGCCCCTTCCCAATTGCCCCTAACCCCGTGTCAAATGGCATAATGCCAAAAGTGGCTTTTTGGGGTCCAGAGGGGACTGATTAGGGGGAAAGAAGGCAGAAAGGACCTGCATCTGTTGATTTGGGGTGAAACATTTGATCCAGTCCATTCTATCTGTGGCTTACGCATGATGGTGTTTCCTGGAAAGCTAACAGTCCAGAACTGAACTGGGTATATGGGCTACCAAAGGGTGAAGGTTATTACAGTGGTACCAAGGTTAAAATATACTTTGATAAATCATGTTGTATAATAACAAGGTTAGCAACAATTTATATGCGCTATAAGACAGGTGTGTGTACATACATATATGCCCACATTTATACAAACATACTTGTGTATGTATGTCTGGTACATTGGTTTTCAAAAGTTGCTTGATTTCTTCATTGAACAATCATAAATGGGGTCAAAACATGTGACGGAGGTGAACTGTGACCAGATTTGCTGATATTGTTCTCTTTATTTCAAGCTGCCATATGCCACTACCACTTTGATTAGGGGATGGTGCTTTTCCCAGAACTGTTTCCCAACCTAAATCAACCTTCTGGCCCAGATGGTTAAAAAGTACATGCAGGAACCTGAATTTTCCCCTGGACTGGAGGGGGGGGGAGTAATAACAACTAGAGGTAATTTAGATTCAGCTGGGAGGGCAGGGTAGAACTGCAAAAATGCAATAAATGCAATAGATCACAAAATGGCAATGGGTAAAAGAGTTGAATGGACCACCCCAATACTAAATTCTTTATTTTTATTTTATTCTTTACATTTTTATACCTGCACAGTCTAGGATCAAATTAGAAACACCACAGCTTTTCTGAAGTAAAGCAAAAGATCTAATCATGGATCTTCCACAGTAGATTTGTTTTGGACTACAGAAAGCTGAAATGTCATAGACCAGTAGTACAAAACCCTGATTACATGTGAGTCTGACACTGGGTATTTTATTCCTCTCAGCTGAAGCTTGCATGAAATCTCCCTCTGAGAGCAGCCATGACTCCAGCATTCAGCAAATCAAGCCATAATGGTAGAATAGGAGGCTGGGTGGGAGAAGGGCACGTATTTCGTTGTTCATGCACTTCATCAATCCTTGGTTTGGTAGAAGGGGGACTGTCCCTCCCTTGTCTACACAAGCTTGGGTGCACTGTGCCAGGAGTAATTTCAGCAGAGTGCATTAATGGAGCATACCAGAAGTGCATTATTCATATTACGCAGTGTGTGTAGTGTGGTGCATGTGATGTATGAATGTCAGACCTACAAATAGGAATGCTTTTGATTAATACAGGTGAATTGTGCATGAATACATTTTTAAAACCTAAAATAGTTTTACATATATGTCTACTTTAGTCATGTGTATCGTGAAGAGCTTTTTTGTTAGAAGATTGCATGCTGCCTACATCCTTCAACAAGACACACCTTGTTTCATCTCCTCTCAGTTTTTTAATATGCATTGCAAACTTACTATCATGAATGGACACGTTAATAATAATGTGGTCATTTGTATTCAGGATCCAGCTAGCTCACCTTTAGGGACCCTCTGTCTCAAAGACTTGATTCATTATTAGTCTAGCTAACAAGGTTCCAGTTTCTCAACATCAGTCGCCTATTTAGTTCCAATTTGTAATATCACAACCTTTGCTTAACCTTGGCTGCAGAGACATTTTCCTGATTCTCTTCCAGACAGTAAAAATACATTAATTCTTCAGTGTTTTTGATACCAAAAAAGGCCAATGTTAAAATCCATTTGACCAGTGCCAGCAGGATTTTATGGGCCCTCAGGCAAGCAGTCCTTAGTGTGCTCCTGACTTCAAGAATTCAAGGGCTGGTACAAACATCATTCTATCATGCTACCCTCTCCACACACACAAAAAAGCAAGAATGTTCACTTTAGGATAGTGCCCTCTGCTGCTGTAGGGGGCCCTGGCAAATGTCTCACACAGCCATCCTCTAGAACCGAGCCTGCCCTTGGTATTCCAAAAACAGCAGAAATCATGATTGAAATTATTGTGTTTATAATCCCCATTTTCTATTGAGTGCAGCAAGTGGAAAATCATCTAAATTATTTGCTTCCTCATCCCCAAATAAAAGCATGAAACACCAGAAGTGGGTTAAAGTCGGTTTCAGTTATGGGTGATCTGCATCATCAAAACATCAAAACATCTCCTCACCTTCATTCACTGCAGGTCACTACTAACAGGTAGCCTCTACCAATGTATGAGTGCTGTGAGCAAATCCACCCCGGCTCCATACTTGTGCAGCAGTACCACAAGGTTCGATTATCCTAGTTTTAAAAAAACAAAACAGCAGGGTGGGTTGATGCTATCAGGTATTTTTCAAAGTGCCACATGTATTTTTACCTTCCATCTGTTATGAGTATGTGCTTAATGCATTGATCTCTGGGCTCTCACCTGCAGATGGTGAGAGAGACAGAGAGATATTGGATGAGATAGGGACTTGCTAGAATTGCCCCACTTCCATGATGACAGCTCCTCTGCCTCTGCTTAGGCATCTGGCTGAGGACAGGGAAAGTGACATTTTAGAAGGGACTGCTTACTCAGATGATGCATCTGTAGCCTGTCTCCCCCTCATGTCTCTCAGGTCACTTTCTCTTTGCTCATGCAACTAGCCAGCAAGCAATGCCTCCCATAACCAGAGGAATGTGTTTTTGCTAGGGAAAACCCAACTTTTCCTGTGGGAGTCCCTCATTGCTCACCAGCACTCTCATGAGCTTTGATGGGTCTGGTAGTCACCCACCCTTTTCACCAGTTTCATGTCAGGAGGACCATGAAACCAGGGTTTATTTATTTTTTATTTTTGAATGTATACCCCGCCCTCCTCGAAGGCTCAGGGCAGCTCACAGGGGGCAAAAATGCCCAAGTTAAAACATTAAAACAGTACAGAATAATATAAAAAATACAACAATACAATTTACTAAAATTTGCTTTACGGTGCTCTAAAATTATTTAATTATAAAAGTAAAAGATGGAATTCTAAAATTATTAACCAACAACAGTAATAACAATAAATATAGCAGCAACAATATACGTCCATACAGCATTGACCTCTGCCAGGCATGTCTCGCACCCCCAGTAGTCCCCGCTCTAAGGATGGTCAATTTGCGGGACTAATGAGGGGGGCATAGATAGAATGATGGTAGCATAATGGTGATGGCATAATGATGGTAGTGGCGGTGGCTCCTACTCAAAAGCCTGGTGGAAGAGCTCCGTTTTGCAGGCCCTGCGTAACTGCACCAAGTCCCGCATGGCCCTGATCTCTTCTGGGAGCTCATTCCACCAGGTAGGGGAAATAGGGGAAATTCGCAAGTAGGGGAAAAATTAAAAACATGAAAGCTTTATTGTACTATCAACATCTCTTGAACATATACCAGTAACTGAGATTAGGGTGCAAGTTCTAAGAAAGAAAAGAAAAACAGAGAAATATTCCTAATCGAAATTGGAAAATTACAGTTACCTGACATTTGTTTCCCTTCCTCCCATCAGAGCTGGCATGAATTAGTGCATACTCACAGGAAACATTCCTGGCTGCCAACACACACACACACACTTGAAACCAAGCAAGAACATCTCCTTTTCAATTCCCCCTTGCCAATGGTCCTGGGCCATTCTGGGCTCTGAGATCCTGCTTGCAGGAGCCAGCCATAATGTAGCAGCAAATGGGCTTCATCTTAGGGATTCATTATTTTCTCTGCAGGATGTGAAAACTTATTGAACTGGGCCTAATGAGATTTCCTAAGCCTCGTTGTCTCCTTCTTCATAAATGTCAGCCTTCCTAAGATGAAACAGTTTGCCCTACTCTTATCCACCACAGAACCAATATCCTCCTGTCTTGAGAACAAATTTCTGGGATTCGGGGAGGTAGGTCATGAGAAATTAAGTCATTAAGAATATTGAGATTTGGATCTGTGATAGGCATTTTGACTGCACAGTAACTTGCTTGCCTGGAGCAAAGGCTGTGGACATCACACACTGTGTAGATGAGCTGATAGTGCTGGGGATGAGTCAGAGGCTGTTTTGCACATTGACACCAATGATGCTGGGAAATGTTGTTGTGTTGTCCTGGATTTTTTTTAAAAAAGTTACTTGGCAGTTCAGAAACTCGAAAGGAAGCAGTCTCAAAACTGTAACCTGTTCTCTGTGCAAGGCTGGCCCATATATATAAGAAAATAGTGGTAAGGAAGAATGGTTTATGTTTATTAGAAAATGGAAGGCTTTCAGTGACAAGCCACAGCTGTACAAAAGAACTAAAATGGAACCAGGCTGCTAGTGTTTAATATGAAAAAAAGGTTGCAGAACAGATTTTTCAGCTAACTCCTGTGGGGAAACCAACAGGAACTGGACAATCTCTAGTTTGGGAGTCATCCCTAAGGTTTGATGTGGTAAATGTTCAGGGTATTGGTGGGAATTCAGGCTACAATTTGAGAATGAGAATAGGTTAGTAAATCAGAGGCATGTGAGAAGACCAACAGGCTGAGCCAAGAAAGGATCCTGGTAGAGGAGAACAAGGCACAGATGGGGAAAGATCAATGAAGCACAGCTCTGGAAATAAGCATTATGGAGAACAAACAAAGACAATTTAGGAGTGGTGTTGCTCTGTAGATTTAAGAGGACATAGTATCAAATAGAAAAATAAAGGGAATAAACTCCTCCCTGATGGCTGTTGGCAGAGATACTAAGCTGTAAAAGTAACTTAAAAGTAGGGGTAACCTTGAAGACATGTCACAGTAACTTAAAAGTAGGGGTAACCTTGAAGGCTCATGTACACAAGACATGTCACACAAGTCAGTTTGGAGGTCCCTTGTTCTGACTTGCAGTCACATGTACCAAAGGTGGACAGAATGTAGAAAATGATCCATTGCTTGATGAGGTTCCATGAGGGGAAGGGGCTTCTGGACATATGGATCCTGAGATGTGGGGGGAAGGCCCCCAAGGCCATTTTCACTATAAAAAAACAGCACAGGTGGGACGGAAGAAGCCCTCATCACCTTGTACAATAATCCCAAGCCATATCAAGTGGTAGAGTGTGTTCTAAGGCAAATCCCATGATGGTACATGTGACTGCAAATCAGGTAGGGGACCCCCGACCAGACTCATGTCACATGTCTCATGAACATGAGTCCTGAGATAGAAAAGGAACTAAAGAACATGTGGAAAATGTAATAATGGGTGAATTCAACTACTTTCACATTGACTAGGCAATGTGTGTTCAAGGAATGCCACAGAGATGAGGTTTCTGGCTATTATAACTGAATACATATTGTACCTGTTTCTGAATGGGCTTGAAACCTTATGTGAAATGTATATGTTGTTACACTGATTGTGAACAGTGACCACAATGCTATTAAGTGCAATATCTAGCCATAGAACACTGCCCTTGAAGCACAAATTTGTGCCCCATGCACAGGGGCCCAATAGAAGACACCCAGGTGAAGTCCAATGACTTGGATTGTTTATTATTGCAATAATAAGAGATACAGAATGAAGTGCCAAAACACCTGTGTAACAAGCTGATCTCTGCCCCATGTCAGGATGCGCAGGAACTCTTATACCCTAAATAACATGACACAAGTTTACAATCCATAAAGCACATTATTGGTTAAAAGATACATTGGCATCATACATGTTGACATAACCCCACTGGTGTACCCCATTATCAGATCTGGTTATATTTGAAGCACGAATTTGTGCCCTGTGCGTCCCCAAGTAGTTGTTGCTCATAAAGATCTGATGCAAATGTTCCAGTTTTTCACCCTCAAAGTCTAACACAATCACGTTTTATTTCAAAAAAGAGGGAACTTTACGAAAATTAGAGACCTCATCAGACAAAAGCTAAAATGGAGAAGAGAAACAAAATTCTCCAAGATGTTTGAATGCTATTTAAAATCACATTAACTGAGCCCACAGACAGAATGCATAGCAATGACTAAATTCAAACCAATAATATTGAGGCTATGAGTACAGAAAGGTCTTTAAAGTTAAAATTAGGAGGCATTTATTTTAATTTCCCTGTCATGTATAAGGAAAGTTGGGGGAAAGACTTATCAGTAAATATATCTGAAGACCAATGGCTTAAATTACATAAATATATAATTAATTCTTCATGCAATGTAGGTATTCAGAAAAATGCTTTTAATTTACTCTTCAGGTGGTATTACAGGCCAAGTTAAACTAGCACACCATATCTAGCAGAAATAGCTGCTGGTTTGGAGGTACTAGACAAAGGTTTTTGTCATTATATCCAGTATACTGATATATATGAAAATAAAACCCCAAAATTAGCTCCAGTTGGCATTATGCCAAAAACAGTGCTAAACACAGAAATGTGGTATTGAACACATTGCTAGCTTGTTCAGGCTTGAAAAAAGAAAACTGTACCTATAGTTCAGGATTGATTGGAAATGATAGGTATTAATTAGACAATAGCTGTTTATTGATTATTGGAATCAGACAAATACCTTACTTAATATACATCAAGAGATCCTGCAGTACATTTAAAATATTAAAATGTATAGGTGCTTTATTTATATTATAATTTCTTATTTTATTGATATAATCTTTGATAATGGAAATAAAAATGAAAGAAATTGTGGACAGATATACTCACTGGAGCCACTGTCTCCAGAAGGGTGTGAAGAATTGTGTTTAATTTAGGTGATGAGAGATAAAACTTAAGGATGAATGGCAGACAGGCAAAATAAGTGAGGTGGTAGAGACAAGTCATTTGGTTTTCCCAATCTACTTCCATCCCAGCAGGATTAAGTAAAGCAAGAAAAGCACCTTTTTTATATATAAGTCTGTACTTTTTTTTCAGTTGGATGCACTGGACAGATGAATGGGAGATTGGATGGGTAGGTGAGGTATAAGGTCAGCCTTGACAAAGCAGTGTGGGAACTTGCATGGGTAAGTATTTGGCCCTGAACACTCCTAGCCAACCTAGCAGTTCGAAAGCAAGAAATTGCAAGTAGATAAATAGGTACCACTTCGGTGGGAAGGTAACAGCGTTCCGTGTGCCTTGGTGTTTAGTCATGCCGGCCACATGACCACGGAAACGTCTTCGGACAGCGCTGGCTCTTCGGCTTTGAAACGGAGATGAGCACCGCAACCCTAGAGTCGGACTCGACTGGCTTTCAAGCAAGGGAGCCTTTACCTTTACTTACTCCTAGCCAATTGTTTCATGAACTCTTTGCAGCTTTGTACCTATCTATCACCCGTAGAACCCAGCAGGACTTGACACTTAAATATATATATATAATGGTGGGTGCGAGACAAATGGGGAAAACAGTGTAAGAAAGGGAATTTCAAATGTCCAGAAAAAGCAAACACTTTTTGAGCAGTCAGTAGTGCTGCTTACATTTTGTGATGTAACTTCTGAAAATGTAGGATGATCAAGCATGTCTCTCCCCCTCTCTTTCTACCCACAATAAAAAGTGATCAATTGTTCATTTGATCATTTGATTTGTTGATCATTTGTTTCTCAGATCCAAGTAATCCTCAAGAAATGTGCAAGTAAAATATAACTTTTTATGTGCAATTCTTAAAAGAACTTATAGTTGGGGTGGACAGATGCCACGGGTAGATTTAGGGTAAGCATAAGAGACATGGAACTACTGTGGTTTACCGTCCTTTGCTTACTCTGCACTGACTTGGAAGGAAAGTGAGTAATAAGCAAAGGCTGAAGGTAACTTTCCCCCACTGTGCACTGTAATACAATAATGTAGACTAGCCTCTCATGTTTTAAATAGGGTGAAGGGAGTTGGTGTTAGAAGCCACATTGTTTCTTAGCCCTCAATTCCTCTGGAAAAAATAACTTAAAGGAATGCCTGTTTAATTTGACAGAGAAGTGGAGAGCTTGCCTAACTTCTTGGAAGAACTTTTCAAGCCACAATGGCAGAAAAACATACACAAGCTTTCAGACTGGCCCTGAACTTTGATAAACCACAAAAAAGTTCTGAAGCATTTATTAGCTTACTCATTGCACCACAAAATCCCTAAGCAAATCACAGGCCATGAAATCACTTTGTCAAAACAACTTGTGAAAGGGTATAATAATCTTGAAACTCTATATGAATGCTAGCCATCACGAAAGGTGGTAATTTAAGTACTGCATTTTCTCATTATTAGGTTAAATCTGAGAGTTATAAGAATTTCTTCCATGTCACAAGATCAGATATGGGAAGGGGGGCTGTGTAGTTTTGGCAAGATATAAAACTTAATGTTATTTGCCTTTCAAATGGAAAACTGGAAGTATTGCTGCATGCATGTATTGTTTTTATATACATGCCAAGCACACTGTTCTTGTATGTATACACAAACCATGATTCAACCCCCATTATATTCAATGGGATGTTTCCATTTAGTTCAATAGGCTCAAGACTACAATCATGGAGATTACCTTCAGAATGAAATTTAATGATTATTGCTATTAAAATCCTGTAGTTGTTGCACATAAGACTATACAAATTAGAAGTGTCTCTAAAAGAACACTCAAAGGAAACCATGTGAATGACACTGGTCAAACTAAAAGGTCATCAGGAGGTTTGGGCTGCAGTGTCACCAGTATGCAGATGATACCCAGCTACACCTTTCTTTCCCACCTCACTCCAGGGATCCTGTTAATATTCTGAACCAGTGCTTGGAGTCAGTAATGGGCTTCATAAGGGTGAAAAAGGAAACTTAATCTTGAAAAGACAAAGGTTCTCTGGGTTAGTAGAATGGCAGACCTGGGACTTGAGATCTCTCCTGTCTTGGATGGAATTATACTCCCTCTGAAAAGGCAGGTTCACAGTTGAGGAGTGCTACTTGACACAGGTGGCTGCCATGGTTCAGAGTGCTTTTGCCCAGCTTCTGCTGGTATGTCAACAACTGTATACATTTGTGGGTCAGTCAGATCTAGCCACAATGATCTGTGCATTAGTTACATCTAGACTGAACTATTGCAATGTGATCTACTTGGGGCTACCTTTGAAGAATGTTTGGAGGCTGCAGCTAGTTCAGAATGCTGCAGCTAGATGGTTGCAGCAATTACACTGGCTATGGATCCACGCCCAAGCATAGTTCCCTCTAAGCCGGGTTGGGGGAGCTGGTGCACAACATTTCAGAGGCCAGCTCAGAGGATTTCTGCTTCTGCTCACAACCCAGCTTCCATAGGAAATAGTGTAGGATGGGGGCACCTCCTTCTGGGGACCATAGAATTGGACCCTCTAGTCCAATCCTTTTGAAACTTGGCGGTTCCTTGAGGAGAGGCACCAGAAGCTATGCTGCAAATTTGGTGCCTCTACCTCAAAAAACAGCCACCCCAGAGCCTCAGATATTCATGGATCAATTCTCCATTATAGACTATGGGGCCCATTGACTATAAGAGTCCCCATAGGCTATAATGGAGCCAGGAAAAAACATGATTATTATTATTATTTGCACACTCCTATTACGCTTTTCAGTATAATTTGTAAGCTGGGTCACAGGGAAAAGTGGGATATAAATATTTGAATAAATAAGTAGTTTGGGAAGGTTGATAACATTTAAGCAGCTTCCTGTTTGTTAGGTTCGGCAGGGTTCTGACAGTGATTGCTCCACCTCTGTTATACTTGACCTGTAATGCTGGTTGTCATATTTCACACACAAAAAAAGTAGACTGCAAGAGTCCCCCCCAAAAAAATGTTGGTATGTTTTGCAAGGGTCAGTGCAGGGCAACAGTCCAAGGCCAGGTCTACCAAAATAGTGGACTGGGGTGGGTAGACCTGTTTTTCGGAGGCCAGGTCTACCAATATAATGGAAATGGGTGGCCAGACCTCCTGAGGCCAGGTCTACCAATATAGTGGCAAGGGGCAGGTAGACCTGTTCTCCAGCAGCCTGGTCTACCCCTGTAGAGGACAACGTTTTGTGTAATGGAATTTATCTTGGTTCTGTTTTCTCTTATAATGTTAAATTGTTCTTAAAATATAGTTTAAATATAGTTTAAAAGAAATCATTCTGAGATTTTAACAAGGTAATGGAAATAATCTTCTTTAAAAATAATTTACAAAATAGTCAAATGTAGACTTGCTCACAACTTTAATGCTACTGGCTTTTTTGCTCATGGGGTAGAATTTCTGCTCATAACACTGTGGAGCCTAGAGGGAACATTACTCCTGAGCCCAATTCAAGGTGTTTGTTTTGACCTTTCAAGCCCTACATGGTTTAGGACCGCCTTCTCCCATATATTTCTGCCTGGAAATTAAGATCATGCGGAGAGGCCTTCCTGACTGTCCCATCAATCAAAGAAGCCAGTTTGGTGCAGTGGTTAAGTGCGCGGACTCTAATCTGGGAGAACCGAGTTTGATTCCCCACTCTTCCACATGCAGCTGCTGGATGACGTTGGGCAAGCCATAGTTCTGGCACAGCTGTTCTTGGAAAAGGGCAGTTTCTCTCAGAGCTCTCTCAGCCCCACCTACCTCACAGGGTGTCTGTTGTGGGGAGGGGGAGGGAAAGGAGTTTGTAAGCCACTCTGAGTTAAGGGCGGGGTATAAATCCAATCTCCTCCTGCTCCATATTTAGTGGGTGAACAAGAGAGGGGGGTTTCAGTGGCAAGCACAGGATTATGGAATGACTTTCCAAGGGAGGTGCACCTGGCCCCCTCGCTTTCAATAAGAGGCAGTCAAAGACCATTTAATTTAGAACTGCATTTGGTTAATTTTATTATCAGCCCTGAATTGTGATTTTAAACATTGTTTTTAATGTATTTTATTTTATGTGTTTTCTCTCTGCTGGAAGCCACCTTGAGCTCCTTAAAGAATGAAGGCAGTTAATAAATGTTATAAATAAATAAATAAATGACCCATGAATAGTTTTGATTAACTAGCCCTTTATCACACTGAATACCAATGCTTTTGAAATTATCTTCAGAATATCACTCACAGTTTTCACTTATACCACCACTAAGTGAAGACTACTTTTCACTGCTCCCATTCTCATAAGAATGCATAAACAGAGAAACTCGTACTAGTTTCCTACAGAGATTATTTCCCTGTTCCTTAATACCATAGGTATAATCCATCTTGAATTTCTCCTGTGTACGTCTATAAATATAAACAGAACTATGTAAGAGTCCAAATTGGGTCCATGCTGTTTAGGAATGTTCCTGGAGCTTATGCTCAATTGTTGAGCAATATATTGGACAATATCATTTCATAAGGCAGCCATGTGAGCAGCAATCCAGCAAAAATGTGACTCACCTAAATACTGTTTAAATGAATGGATGTTGAGCATTTACCACCACACTTTAGTTCAATTCATGTCAGTGGGATTTGAGCACATCTGAATGATATCCATAGAATAATGGACTGGTTTATAGAAACATATTTATTACTTCTCACATGAGCACTCTGAGCAGATGTGTCAAATGCCCTCACTGTGTTTTAAGTGAGGTTGGATAGTACAAAAATTCTGGCTGTAATGATTAATCTACAATGATAGGGTCAATAAGCAATGCACATGCAATGTGTGAACCAGCACATACTGATTTATTGTAGCATATCTGTTTCTTCTGATGTACAACCTATACAGTCATTTTTCAGGTACTGTTCAAAATAACAATACAATAAAATTGTTTTCTATGTGCATGACCAACTTGGAACCAAAACAGTTTTGTATCATGGATGTGGGCTAATAAACTGAAGTTAATCCCAGCAAGACAGAAGGGCTACTGCGGGCCAGAAGGTTTGATACAGGATTTAAGGTGTCACCCATCCTGGATGGGGTTGCTGTTCCCTTGAAGGAACAGGTCTGTAATCTGCGGGTGCTTTTGGACTCAGGCCTACCTCTGGATCAGCAGGTGATAGATGTGGCCAGGAGTGCCTTTTACCAGCTTTGACTGATTAGCAAGCTGCTGCCTGTCCTGGGCAGAAATGATCTAGCAATGGTGGTACATGCTCTGGTAACATCTAGATTAGATTACTGCAGTGTGCTCTATGTGGGGCTGCCCTTGAAAAGTCTTCAGAAATGTCAACTGGTGCAGCATGCTACAGCCAAGATATTGAGTGGGTCATAGGGATCATATCACTCCAGTTTTGGCCCATCTACACTGGCTTCTAGTTTGTTTCTTGGGACAATCAAAGTGATGGTGCTGATCTTTAAAGCCTTATATGGTTTGGGGCCAACATACCTGAAGGACTACTTACTCCCATCCAACCACAGTCATTATTTGGAGGCCCTGCCTTGGTGCCCCCTTCTTCTGAGATTAGGAGGCAATCTGGGAGAGGGCCTTCTTAGTGGTGGTAGTGGTGGCACCAAAACTCTAGAACTTTCTCACCAGGGAGATTTGTCTATCTATTTCTGTTGTCATCTTCTGCCAGCAGGTGAAGACCTTTTTGTTTCATTTGTTACCTCAGCCATCCCACCTATGTGCCCAAAGTCTTATATATATTTCTGTACTTTTAATTGTTTCAATGACGTTTGGGGGTTGTTTTAATTGTTTCAAAATGTGGTTTTATTGTGTATATTTTATTTCACTAGTAACCCTTGTGAAGGCAAATGGCAGGATATGAATTTTGTAAATTAAAACAACAACAACAATAATCATCATAATTGCCAGGGATACTATACACTGATCCTGCATTGAGCAGGGGGTTGGACTAGATGGCCTGTACAGCCCCATCCAACTCTGTGATTCTATGAAAAGATTCACAAGGCATTTTGACCATCTGCACCGGTTCTATACGCTGCATTATAGTTTATTGAACCCCTACTCCCAAAATTGCTAAATTTCCTTTTTATTATATTTTATACATAACAAAAATTATGCAGAAACTCTACTTATATCTTTTCATTATACATAATACTTAGAAACAGAAAATGTATTCCTTCTTGTGCTATCCAACTGCAGTTTCCTTTCAAAAAAAACCCAGTAAAACTGTGTCAGTTTTGATGCAGCATATTAAATGTCTGTCTTTCATCTCTGACTTCAACATAATTAGTTTGACATCAAGGAAAAAATCCCTTCATTTGTTAAGCCATTTAGTAACAGCTGTTTATTTACCCTGTTTCCATTATTTAGCATATAGTATTCTCCCTGATGTAGTTGCATGTGTAAACACCTCTTTATGTTCAACTCTCATCAATATATCTAATTAGCAGAATTGCCAAATCTGTGGATGCTTAAATTCAGAAGGTGGTGCCATGAACAGACAAGCAATCTTTCTGTAAACCTGAAAAAAGCCTTACGTTTGCAGGGGGGAAATGAAATCTTTAAAAGGGAGTTAAACCCCCCCACCAATGATAGAATCAGCACCAGTAGTTTTAAGAAATGAATGCCTTTTCAGTGGCCACCGGAGAAGACCCTAATGCTGGGAAAGATTGAAGGTCAAAGAAGAAGGGGATGGCAAAGGATGAGATGGTTAGACAGTACAAGGGATGGACCCGCGATACTCGTGGGAGAGGGGGAGCTCCACACCTGTGAGGAAGAGGAGGAAGCAGCAGGAGGAGGTAAGTTCCCCCCTATCCCGCCAGTTCCCCTGTCTCCTCCACCCCCCTCCACCCCCTGGCTCGATCTCCCCCCCAGACCCGAAGCGTGCCCCCCCGAGCCCAGATCTCCCCACCCCTTCCCCCTACATTAGT